>NC_135560.1:10175097-10415097 GCF_964340395.1 Glandiceps talaboti | reverse complement strand
TTCCAGTAGATTTTGTCTATAAAAATACTATACTCTTTTCCAGTAGAATGACCAATTCGTACTGTAGTCTTGTACATGTTGGCAGTAGTTCAGAAAGTCGACGTGAAACACATAATATTAAAAATTGAAACACGTGACCATAAGTCACTGTGATAAACGGTATCCCACTACACATGGATGTAGCAAGTCTTCTCCAGCGTAACCTTTCAAGTATTTAACAAATTAGCATATTTCATGTTATTTCAGGTGACCGATATCACAAATTTACACCCCATCAAGGTGTTAATGCCAGCACAGGCAAGTAAGAAGCCAGGTACCTCAGACACCTGTTAGTATGGAATGGCATACCCAAATAAAATGGATGCCGCATTCTAATATTCTAATGGCAGAACCTACCTCTTTAGCGGAGATCGGTATTACACATTCAATGACCAGGATTTCAACGTCGACAGCTACTTCAGCTTACCCACGGCCTACCGCCCTCTGGTGGTTACCATGTACAGGCAATTTTGAAATGACTACGCCTGAACCAACTACCGAAAATGACGTCAGATGTAATAATCAGATGTCAATTGGGGGTTCTAGCAATGTCTTACCCAGTTTAATTGTTATGTACTTTTCTTTGCTTTTCAAAGTCTTTTGCGAGGGATAAAGATATAATAATTTTTTTATATGGAGAGAGAGAGAGAGAGAGAGAGAGAGAGAGAGAGAGAGAGAGAGAGAGAGAGAGAGAGAGAGAGAGAGAGAGAGAGAGAGAGAGAGAGAGGGGGGGGTTCACCTCTCCACCATCTGGCATAGTTTCTTAGTTTTAATGAGTAATTTACATATTTAATGATTTTCGATCATTAGGCTATATCTTAAGAAGGCAAGCTTCAAATTTCATATAATTTGGTACATACGTTAACGATAATATAATAATGTGTAAACGTCCTATGAAATTTGTTGATATAGTTTTTAGTTTCAGTGAATCATTAATTTTGTATAAGTCAGAATGTTTTCGACAATTAGGCTGTATCCTGAGAATGCAAGTTTCAAATTTTATATAATTTGGTACATTCATTGATGATAACAATGTGCACATCTTTACAACAGGTTTTGATAGTAATGAGTCATTTGCATAATGAATAGCTTTTGATAATTAGGCCATATATCTTACAATACAACCTTTAGAACACTTGGGTATGCTGATGGTTTTTTGAATTTCAAATATTTTGGTACCTCATACATCAAACATCACAAACCGCACTTGTTTATGTAGCTTTTAGTTTTAATGAGTAATTTGCATAATTGATGATTTTCGGTAAGTAGCAATAGGCTATATCTTTATTAGAAAGTTTTACATTTCAGATACTTTAGTACATGCATTGATGATCAAGAAGTGGACGTGTCCTTTAAAACCTGTGGCTGTAGCTGAATGTTCATTTGCATAATTAATGATTTTGCAAACAATTTGGCAATATCTTAAGTATGCAAGATTCAAATTTCATGTATTTAATTTTCATTATAATCAATTTGATTTCCAATTAAGAAGTACATCATGGATGATTATAGCTATAGTTCAGAATTTTGCATTCCAGCAATATAATGTGCACAGAAACGAAAAATTATGGTTTTGGCGACCTTACGGAAGGCATTCAATTTAAATCTGATTTAGTATGCTTATAACCACAAATTGTCGATGCCGATGTATGGTTTCTAAGTAATACATATATCCGGATAACTGTTCATTTGAATATGCTAGCTGTGATTTTCTTGTTTAGATCTACGGTGATGAATTGAATGTGCCTACGGGAATTGCTGACCCCAGCTCCAGGCCCAGGTTCGTCATAACGGTTTTAGATCATATCATCTTCACAATTGTTTGTTTCGTTTCTTTTCGACCAATTCGGCTAATTGTTGTGTATCAGCGATTATCATTGATTTGGAGCCAATACAGTTTTTGTACTGATGGAGGGTTAATTTGGGGTCACAGTACTTGGTATGATACACGTGAACCAGATCAATGTCAGGCACTCGAAATACGGTGAAACCGTGTTTCACAAACTTATCAAATAAATCAACGTCTTCTCCTCCCCATCCTTGTATAGCTAGGTCAAAACCGCCAGCAGCCTTCACATCACTATGATACGCGCAAAGCATACCAAAAGAGAAGTCGCGAAAGAAGCCTTTAAGTTTCGATATCAGTTGTGTTGACTTCATACTTGCAATGTTGTTGTCATCCGTGATATCAGGATCATATAGACTAAACATGACGGGGTAGTATACTTGCGTCCCTTCTAAGGTGTTTGCACGACAACGATTTAGTGTACTGGTGGAGAATTGAAGATCAACGTCAAGAAAGAAAAGCAAAGCGTCGTCTGGAAATTGACTAGCTCCCAATTGTAGTGCAAGCCCACGTGAAAATGCCTCTTTTCCAAAGATTACACGAATGTCTCGATACGGGTACTTTCTTTGATATGAATGGACTAACTCTACAGGGCCATCCCCATCTTCATCGTCGACGATGTCATCAAATAAAACAACAACTAACTTCACGTTATCGTCCTGTTGAATGCACACTTCTTCGAAGTTTTTCATAAACCTTTTGAACGATTCAGGCCTACCAGCCAAAGGAATAACGAAGTGGACCGTGTCTTTTGTGTATTTTCTCTTCGCTTTATAATGTTCCCTATGAAATGTATCATCGATTTTGCCATCTTCGCCAAAACCAGTCTCTTGATTCATCTGCTGAAATTCAGCCGCCTGTTTAAACTCAGTTGGTTTCGGTGGTATTTCAAGGAATTCGATTTTACCAAATGGTCGTGTGAGAAATGTGTATTTTTCTGACATGTGGAGCCACTTGTCTCGAGTGTGCTTGCGGTGTTTCAAACGGACACGCATCAAACACGAACATCCAGAAGTAGGGTTGATTTGTTTGTATCCGTACTTAATAAAATCGAGTTTACTATGCCAACCTTTCTTATGTATATTAGCCTCGTCTTCAGTATAGAACAACAAAATACTTTGTCGGTCAGTTTTGCAGGAACTTCGCATCGCCTTACTTAAGCTTGACGTCACGGAATTCTTCCATGTTGAGTACGAACGATCCGAATGGTATTCCCAGGGTAGAATTTCCTGATAACGAGCTGGTACAGTGTTGGAAAGTCCCTCCATCATACGGTCAGCTAGGGAAGGATTTCCCCCAGCTGTTATGTCGCCTGCAGCCTTGGCTTCTTTCTTCAATTTCGCAACTTTTAAGTTCAAGTCTGAAATCTGTCGTTGGGTCAGGTATGAGTGCATTCTGTATAAATTCTTAGGACTTTTGATGGGGTGGAGTGAAATGGCTCTATGCACTTCCGGTATCTGCAGATCACCGTTGAAACCATCCTTTGTGGTGTAATTTTGGTAGAAGAGTTTCGTCATCTGTTAGGGAAATGATAAGATACGTGTCAGTTTATTGACAAAAAATAGTGAGCAGACTGACACGTCATCATTTACTCTCTTGAGGTTGTGACATTGTTAAGACAAAATACAAAAAAAATATTTGTTTCCGATAACATGACTTCAGAAAATAGGGTAGGTAACTCGGAATTTATTTTCTTTGTACTTTAAATTTTTAAAAATTACTGTTTTCCAACCGACCCAAATCAAGTTTCTGCCCTCCCTTAACGTTTTCGGAACAGCGCCCTCAATGGCGAGAATAAGCAAGTGTATGGACTGTCGACGTAATTTATAGTCATGGCGGCGGCGGCGACACTTGTTCACGAACAGAGCATTTCTTTCATGACGGAAGTTATTCAAGTAGGAGGCTGAAAACATGCCAATTGTGTAGAGAAGCTGGGAAAGGATTTCTTTCCAGGACTCCAATTAAAATATGACAGAGAGGAGGAAAAGGAGAGGCAGAGAAACACAAAGAAGACGATTTTTTAAAACTTTTTTCCTCCGAATTTTAAATCGCCCGACCGTCCCATACTTGCTTTCAAAAAGTAACGAGAAACATTAAAAAAAAATTAGGGTCAACATTTGCAATGATAATGTTACAAAGCTAATTCTCATTTCTTTTATTTTAATATAGCTGATATTAATAAATTTTACTGATTTGAAGTTTGATAGACACTTCAGTCATTTGTGTGACAAACGCTGTTACTTATAATGACAACAAACCGTAATATTTCGTGAACTGTGATAACACGTGATCTTTTCGAATGTTGAATGAAAAAAAACCTTGTTTATGGAGACAACATATCCACAATATTTAAATTTCTCTTGAGACAAACGAGATAGAGTATCGTAATATTTTGGCATGCGTTTAGATTTATTTATTTCATTTATTCATTTTTCACATTAGGCAAAATGTGTTCCGATGACCCTACCCGACCCTAAACATAACACAAAAGGATAAGGCATTCTTTGTCTTCTTGACCTTCATATGCACGTCTGTTTTCATTCCCCAGTGATACACATTTCATCAAACTATCACAGAAGGGGTATTCTAACCGACATTCGTTTGTTTTTGGGTATAAGTAATGTTTTTCAAAAATAAAAAATTAGAAAGATAAAATAAAATAAGATCCCGACCTACCTACCCTTTTTCCGAGGCCATGTTATGGGAAACACACAATTTTTTTTCTCGCTTAATCAGTGTAGGATTTTATTTAACCATTAGCGACTGAAACATGTAAAACAAATTCGAATATGGCGTGTGTAATAAACCGTCTCAGGAAGAACTAGAAATCCTTGGTTTGTTATTTATAAATCGTATTTTTTTAAAAGAAAAATCTCGTTTAGAACAAATTTAAATGAATTGACTTGAATGGAAAATATGTTCGTATCGCTATAGCGTTTGATGACGTGGAGTGCTGACATGAGGCGGAGTTTATGTACACAAGACATTTCACGTATATTATGCTGGCAGTATTTCAGTGACGGTCCTCTACTTTGTAACATATGTTTTACAATTAAATTCACAGCTGCAGCAGTGCACGACAAAGTAATGCAATTATTTGCTATAAAAATATCATTACCGAACTCTGTTTCCATACAAATTATCAAGCGTTGGGGGCTAATTGCTCAAAATGGGAGAATTTTGACAAAGCTTCAACAGTGAGTATACCGCGGTTATTTTTGACGACGTGATAAGTGTATTGGTTGTTGTAAGTGTAACGAAAGAGATGTGAAGAGAGTAAAATGAAAACAGAACAGCAACTTGAGTGTAATATGACTACGGTTTTCCTCCCTATGAAAACAACAATTTCAAGATACATTCCTAAATGTGTTGTTAAATCCATCACTTAATTCTATTAGACTAAACATGTGTACCATTTATTATCCCAAGGTTACTGGGTTGGCAAATCTTTTCAATATTGATACGCTAAGGGAAATTTACAGCGATCCTTTGATACAACAATCCTTCAGTATGGAGGTCAACAAATGTACTGGTACCTCCGTATCCTTATTCTATTTTGCTTAGCAAACTTAAATAGTTGATTTAATCGACACCTGTCAACGTTTTGTTTAAAAAAATATGTACAAAGCAATTAATTACATTTAAGTCAATAGAAGAAAGTACGGAAACAGCAGGGCTGTGTCGCATCGAAAAATACTAGATTTCAATAAAAAGGACTAATTATATTGTCGCGACCAGTTAGCTCTGAAGTTATGTTGAAGCCTTAACCCCCCCCCCTCAATCTGCGTTATTTGGGGTGGGGTGGGGAACTATCCATTGAATGGATAATAAAGCGGCCTTTCCCCGTAAGGAAACAGTAGGGTTGTGTCGCATAGAAATATGCTAGACTTCAATAAAAACGACGAATTATATTGTCGCGACTCTGAAGTTAGGTTGATTGCTTTACCATCTCTCCACCCTACGTCATTTGATTTCGGAGGCAACTGTTCATTGAAGGGATATTAAAGCCCCCCTTTTCCCCGCCAAATAAATAGACATTTACGCAAAAAAGGCCACTTATTAATTTCAAAATACTATCAATATCTGGAAATCTCCATTTATTAACTTTAATAACGTTAAAGACTTCATGTCGAATTATAATTATAATTCGGGTGAAAGAAATGGCAGGGCTATAGAAAAAGTTGGTCCGAACAAAAAAATGGCCGCCTATCTAATCCCCATGACGTCATTTAATGCGACAAGCTAAGATTAAACGATGTGCATTTAAACGAGGCCGAATTCCTGCCCTTTTTAGAAATCATTTGTCAATGATTTCCTTGCCCCCATGCACTCGAAAGTAGAGTAAACGACAAATTGCTACACACATTATCAAAGACTTCTTTCTTTCACGGGACTCGCATTTCTTGCAATAAATCTTCCCCTATGCTATGATGTCGTTTTTTTCACGCACGGTTTAATTGTTGAATACAAACCTAAATATGAATTCTTTCGAAATAATATTCTGTTGACTATTTTGAGTTAAGGAATTTTCAACGAATGGTACACACATTACGTCCAAGTAGGGCCAAAGTTTAACAATATCATAAAAGGTTTTTCAGCTATAGAAATTTTAACCTTGTATGAATTTGTCGTGTTATATAAGGTATAATTGTATGTGAGACGGTTTTATCACACAAGCTGGTACATTGATATTATAATAAGGCAAAACAATAAGAAAACATGTTTCCGATACATGATTTCAGAAAATAGGGTAGGTAGGTTGGAATGTTATTTTAATTTATTTTACTTTAAATGTTTAAAAATTACTTCAACCCCAAGTGAAGATACTTGTCAGTCACAATACTGTCTTGAGAGTTTGATGAGGTGTAAAAGAAGTAAATGAAGACAATTTGTAAGTTAAGTAGATGAACACATTATGCAGACTGTACTGTTATAGTCTAAAAAGACCTGGTTTCTCTCAGGAATAATATATTTTTAAAGTGACCACAGATGAGGCAAAGACATGAAGGTGTACACGGAAATAGAAATAAATTGTTACCATTTTACCTTTTTGCAAACAAATGTTTAGGGGTGGGGGCTTAAACTAGGGCTGGGTTAACGGACACACACTATTTTTTTTATCTGGCCTAAATTAAAAATCAACATAGTAAGCATATATATGTATAATTAATGGGTGTGCATATGGAACAATTCCACTTTAAAATTATAGTAATCTTTGCGAATGATTCGGGACAAAAACTTCCAAAACCTAGTTTAGTAACCAAAATCAATGTCGATGAAATGCACAATTTAACACAAGCTTACCTCGTAAGCCCATGTACAGTTGACACCTGCAAACCTTTTTACGCATCTTCCAATTTCTACATCTTCATGTGAGCTGTACAGGGATTTGATACATTTGCTGATATTAGGAACGATTCGCCTCAACGTTTCTCTACTGAACACCACACCAGGTCCGCCCATACAGTAGTTGTCGGATGAGTCCAGATATAACTTGCCAAATTCTTCTCTATTGCCCTGTCCGGCCTGTCCGATGTATTGAGGCCGAGAACTATTTATGCTTCTCAGAAACGCCTCAAGTTTGTTTCCCTTGATGTACACATCATCGTCTGTACGCATGAACCACTCGTATTTATTCAAATAGTTGTCATGCATGTATTTAAGCATTAGAAATGCCTTCTTCTGTGGAGGGTAAGTATCATCCACCCCTGGTAAACTAACTAAAGGCAGATCTAAATCAGCGGTATCTGAGTCGATACTGGAGAAAAACGTCACTTTTCCTGGTATCGAATTTACCCAAGTACGATTAACCGCAACAGCTCGACTTGACAGATACATTTTTGCCGTCATAACTCCGACGTATATAAAATTATCGGGTTTCTTTTCTGAATAGAACGCTTCTAAGTTGTCATCCTTTGACCTTGAGTCCAGGGGATCAAAATATTGTAGTTGATGACAAACCGTAGTAGTTTGAAAAATCCCAAAACGTGAGTAGGCATGAAGGAAGAAGCCACATGCCATACCAAAAAGAAGCTTCGGGTAAAAATGCCTCCCAGTGAGCCGCCGAGTTTTAAACATGTCGATCCCTAAGTCTGTTCACGATGATTATATGTAACACACGCAGACTATATAGGTTGTGTTGTACGTACACCGCACCGTAACGTTTGTGTGGCACCCGTTTGAATGATTGAAATTACCATATGTTTTGAGTGTAAAAACAACAAAGGTACTTCCGTAAGTTAATAACTTCATTGGACAATAACATTGTGTTTACATACATATAATTTCAATATGAAAATGAATAATAATTGTTACTCTCAACCATTTTTTCGAAAAAAAGAAAATTATCAGTTTAATTCGCCATCACTTCGAATTCTCGACCGGTGAAAAACACAATAAGTTTGACATGTATTATGTGTTTGGACGTTGTGGGTAATATGTGTTAGGTATAAAACCCCACGTAATAAACACGGTACAATATAAAAGGGAACTCTTTACAGTCAGTCTTATAAAAGGTTTGACATGAATATAGTTATAGGATGCTAAACATTTAAATAGTTAAGCAAATACAATTTCAAAGCATATTACATTGTCACTGCGCATGTGTGTCTGTATGGTGTGCCATTATCAGTAAGGTGACGGATCATCTCGTCCCAATTTCAAATCAACTCGTCCAATTTTCAACTCGCCCCAATTTCAACTCGCCCCATTTTCAAACTCGTCCCAACTCTTTACAATATAATTTACCTGTGCATATATGAAATCGAAGCTGGTAGTACTCAGTTTGGAGGGTCTGTGGTATCTCGTATTCCACTAATGAAGTACCACTTGCGCTGTAAACATTGTATAGTATGTACTGCAAATTACAATACTTAGTTGCGTCACTAATACATCAATGGTTGTGTGAACTAGGGAGAGGCGACACGTACATGTCTAGCGGCCGGTAGACGCTGTGTCTATGGAAACTGTAGGCCACGCTATTCACCAATGAACTCATAAAAAACATTTTTGTACAATAGAAAACTAAATATATTATCGTACTGAATACAAAAGGTACACGTTACCACTTATGGTAACATCTCAGACCACTAACGAATTTGTACATTTTCCAGTCACCGTACTTCGAGTCCATGTATCGTTTAGATTTATAAACGTCTACTAGTGTTGTTGGGGCGAAATCGAGTTGAAATGGGACGAGTTGAAATTGGGAAGAAGTGAATCGCAATAGCCAAGTAATGTTTTGATAGATGGATTGCTTTATATATATATATATATATATATATATATATATATATATATATATACGTACGTACGTACGTACACACACACACACACACACACACACACACACACACACACACACACACATATATATATATATATATAAGTAATTTTTTATTTTCCTTTGCGGCAAACTGACAAGTTGAGAACGCAGAACATTTCAAAATATGGCCATTTCTGTTATCTTTGTGGATTCACTGCAACATTGTGCTCTTTACGTACAATTTATTAATAATAAAGATCACAAGGCATTATCTTTCCCAGGTAACAAGAGTCTGATACATTCGTTAACATTCAGACGGTATAGCAACCGCACTCCCGTGCCGCGCTTTCTCAAACTGTACTCCTAAACTTTACCAGGGGATTCTCTACCACTGGACATAAAATAAGTTTCAAATCTGGCAGTATTCACATATTTGTCCAGGCAAACAAGCAGCGTGAAGGTAACCCTTTGTAGCAGCATAAAACAGAACAATAATTTTGGGATCTGGCGCGATTGATTGATTGATTGATCGATTGATTGATTATTTGATATTAATTGATTGATTGAGTTGATTGATGGCTTGTTTGATTTATTGATTAATTGGTTAGTTGATTGATTGATTGATTGGTGGTTGTTTGGTTGGTTGGTTGGTTGGTTGGTTGGTTGGTTGGTTTGTTGATTGATTGATTGATTGATTGATTGCTTGATTGATTGATTGATTGATTGATTTCAAGCAGTTTCATCGAAATACATTTTTACCATATAACGATATGGGGGTGTTGTTAGCAAGTGACACAGTGGGGTCAGACGTCTCAGCGCAAAGCAAAATCGGTTCTCATATACAAATGTGTACAAGGTGAATGCTTATTTCTTCTATTTTAACATACTTGTTATATGTTTTTACTGAATTTGACGTTTGATAGACACTTAAGTCATTTGAGTGACAAACGCTGTTACCATGACAACACACCGCAATATTTCCTGTATTATAATAACAATACGTGATATTTTCGAATGTTGAGAGAAAAACTTGTTTATGGAGACAAAATATTCACAATGTTTAGGTTTCTTTGGAGAAAAACGTGTTTAGAGTATTGTAATATTCTTTCATGAGTTCAGATTTTAATTTTTTCATTTTCATATAATCATAGTAGACACTGAGATATGTAAAAATCTTTAGAATAGAGCATGCGTACTAAACGCTAAGGAAAAATTGGGGAATCGGACTGGGGTGGATCTAGACGATGAACTAGTTTTTGAACTGGATTTTAGGTGGAACTGATAAAAACTGCTAGAAAACTAGTCCAACATCTGAGCCCGACTTCTGAGAAGTAACCTTAAGGGCATAACAAAAGTTGACTGTATATACGAACTCAGTGAAATCCCCTTCACGTTCGATTGATCCCGGACCTAGAATAGAATTGGCTGTTTTGGTGTAAAATGAGAGTTACTGGTGAAGTGTAAAAGTAGACACGGACCATATGAAACCAGGAGTATATTGCACGTAAAATTGACTTCTGGTAATAGTATATCAGATTTAATTGTGTACATAAATTTCCCGCCTGAATATTTGCATGGTACCTCGATTCAATTGTAACCTCTTAAACACTCAACAACTCGTCGATGAATTCAAAAACCTCCATAACTTTGAATAAATTGTAAAGTATGGCAAGCTGAATGATTTTCAAGTTAGATGCTATGAAATAAACGTAAGACTATAAAATGTCCGTCGTAGGTGGCGCTATGACACTTCAAGGTCCGACAAAGTCTCCTCCCAGTTTTCTCGTGAAAGTAGGAATTGTGTATGACTAATTTGTAAGATCTGATGAGGACCGTAAGAAACACGCTAATATATACGTCATCTCTGTAACCTGACAAAAATGATCGTGATTCTGCGATTTAAGAAGATAAGTCAACCAGTGAAATCACGGCTTACCAAACACCCACTCAAATATTAAGCCTCCTTTTTATTGCCTCTGAAGATTTTGACTGCAAAAATAGTGTCCCTGACATTAAAATGTTCTCTCCAAGGTAATGACTGCAAGATTTCTATGTATAGCGCTCACACCGACCGAATTTATGTTTCACCCAAATACAAACAAACAAACAAGCAAACATACACACAAACACACAAACAAACAAACAAACACACAAACAAACAAACAAACAAACAAACATACATACATACATACATACATACATACATACATACATACATACATACATACATACATACATACATACATACAAAATAAACAAACAAACAAACATACATAAAATGGGTAGATGTTTAAAAATCTGGACATCTTAAATTTACCCCACCCCGTGATTATTTTGAATATATATGTATGTACTTATGTGTATATGCGTGTGTGTGTGTGTGTGTGTGTCTCTCTCTGTATGTATGTATGTATGTATGTATGTATGTATGTATGTATGTATGTATGTATGTATGTATGTATGTATGTATGTATGTATGTATGTATGTATGTATGTATGTGTGTGTGTGTGTGTGTGTGTGTGTGTGTGTGTGTGTGTGTGTGTGTGTGTGTGTACATTCATATGGAGTAGTAAGAAACGTCCACTTTTATTGACAAGGGGAGCTGTTTTTTTTTAGAAAGTTACAGTGCACATTTTGCTTTGATTCACCACTCTACTTTCTCCATTAAAACCTCCCGAAAGGATCAATTTCTCGCACGTAGCAAACTTAAATAGTACTAGACCTAGTGGTTAACATTTGATGACTTCAAAGATAAAGTTCTGTTAAAACGTTGTTCAAATGTTACGAGGCGCATACAGCGGAAATACACCTGCCGAGTCTTTCATATGACCTCTTCTAAATTACCACTTAGGCCTGGCCTAACAAACGTACGGTAAGTGCAACTGGGATACGGTCACGTCCATACAACGTACGTACGTGAAGGAAACTTTAAGCATGAGACAAGTCTGAATATACGTTGCAGATTGCTCATCCAAATAATTCTACATTCAGTTTGTTAAACAAAGAACATAGCGTTGACATGTGATCTACACGACCCCTAATTGTTGTTATACAATGTTGATATTTATAAATTTCATGTTTTCTAATTACGGATAATAAGGTTCAATTTGAATCTGAATTTTGGTTGAGAGTCAAACTTAAGTTCTTTTAAAGCTGAGACGTTTTTTGAAACTGCTTTCTGATGTATACCGGACTTCCTCGTAATATCGTACAACCTGAACAGTATCGAATCACCTATGGGTACATTGTTTTGTTTAGCTATACACATAGCATGGTACAATACATCCAATATAATTTATTTTTGGGTCCGCACCTAAAAATCAGCGCCCCAATGAAATCACAATTTCAATCTATCACTGAACAAATATTGATAAAGTAGATTTCTAATGAGCATATAGTGTTTAATTATTGTTATATTAACAATTTTCAGTGAATACATCTTTGGTTGTCTGATCCAAAAAATTAATAGTCCTGTTAGAGCTAGCGCAGGTTTAAGTGTATCCACGAAATATGAAATACCGTATGTGTGAATAATTAATAAATCAGTTGAGTGAAATTAGTTGGCTGCTATTAAATAGTGTTGCCATGACCTAGTTGGCCATTGAAGTTACGCATTTTAGATTAAACATGGCTCCAATGATGTAGGAATATCTAATAAACGAATAAACACACACACACACACACACACACACACACACACAGACATACATACATACAGAGACAGACAGACAGACAGACAGACACAGACACAGACACAGAAAAATACATACAAATAACCTAACAGACCATATTTCGTGAAGCTGTCGTACAAGGTATCTATGACATTGCAATGACGAATTACAATACAGTATATTGCAAGTGTGGCATGTTTATTTTGTTGAAAAAAAGAAACACAGAAACACGAATGGAGCTGTATTACTTTTATCATGTAGGTTTACAAGAATACACTATATTGAGGGAAGTTTCTGATATTTCACCAGCTGCTGATTATTCGTATAAGTGGGATATTTTTAAATGTCTGTACATATTTTACATGTAACAGATTCTATCTGGAAATTTGCCTAAGGAAAGCCCTGGAAATTGAAACAAAACAAAACAGGATAATTATTTCAGTATATCGACTGAGTTTAGGTAATTTGGAAATAGAGTATATATTTGAACTGTAACAGATTCTACCAACTTTCTCCATGGCTACTGACCATGGATTTTGTTTGAACTTCAACAGATCATGCCTTGTGTCTATTGTAATTGGAGTATTGTGCACACACAGACGAGACAAGATGCTACGGTTTATTTCATTAACCAAATAAAGAGCCGACACTGTGTGTTGTCTATCTCAACGTGAAATCTTGTGATCAGGCTCATTGATCTTGATAGTTCGTTTAATAGCATGGACAAGCTTCTTCGAAAAGAACTGTAATGCAAATATCCCTTAAAGTTTGTCGACTTAATTTAGCGATAAGACAAAGCAAACATACATATCTTTCCGAGGACTGACCGCCTTTTCTCTCCTCTGATCTCAGTGATATATTACTTTCAATATACTTTACCCCTGCCCAAGTGTCTAAAACAAACATTAATGTCTTTCTCAGGACAGACTTCCCTCCTTCTTCAATTCTCCTCCCTCCTCCTCTTCTCCCGCTTTCCCTCCTCCACTGAGTCCTCTACTACCTTAGTGATATATTACTGTTAATACGAGTAGTTCCTGTCCTTGCCATTTTCCAATAAAGATACCAGTATGCCATACACCACTCACAGATACGAGTTTGAAAATCCTGAGATAAAGATCCTGATATGTATACAGCTGCTGACATCAGACCGTGGACGAATGGACCCTGTTACAAACAGAAAGTAAACAAATGAATTGGCTCAGTATGTTGGAACAACAGAGACTTGTATTTTACACACCACGGTTTGATAAGAACAGTTTTATGGCCTCTTTATGTGTACATGAATTGCAAGGGGAGCTGGAAATTTATTTGTGAGTGTGAACTATTATGTAAAGTGGTCATAAAACTGTTCTTATCAAATGATAGAATGTAATACAAGTCTCTGCACTTCCAATACATGCTGTGCCAAGTGATATTAATCCAATTCAGTTGTTTACTTTCCCTGTTTGTATTAGGTTCCGTTCGTCCATGGTCTGATGTCGACAGTTGTAATTCATCTCTGCTGGACGACTACACCAATAGCGCCAACTGCAATTCAAGCCGAGTTGCACATCATTATAATATCTTCAGTGTTGTGTGCATCACTACAACGATAAAAAGCGATTGCAATTTTTTTTCCCTTCTACAACCTCCACGTGCACAGTGCTAGCAGCAATACTGGGAAAGTCTTTGCATCGAACACCCCGAGCAACCGACACGGACGTCCTAAAAGATGACGACGGCGTTCACAAACAACTGGAAACAAGAAGGTCTGTTTCATTTTTTTTTAATTATTAGACCAAAACACTTGAGAATCATTGTGTATGTGAAGGGTGGGGGTGGGGGTGTGGGTGTGGGTGTGGGTGAGGTGTGACTACAATACTTCATGCAGTAACCGATCAAATGAGATAATATTTACTAACAGTATTTGTTTACCTGTGATCACAAATTCTTGACAAGAATGATGTTTGATCAACCCGAGTAAATATGGAAACTGCATACTTAGATAAAAGTTTTCAAAAATTGACATATTGACAGTGATAAAATTAGAGAGAAAAGTGGCAATCGACCGTAAATTCTACCTCAGACCACTAAAAAGATTCTACATACCCGCAATGAATTTTTATCTACATACAGGTCTGGTCTTAGACTTTTCATCGCAAAATAGAGTTCACAGGGTACGGTCACAATGCAAGAGTCCCCCACTCAAGCTAAATAAATCGCTGACGAAGGTTTTAAAAGTGATTGTGTACAGAACTACGCCACGAAACTATTTGAAAAAATGTTGCGAGGGTTAGTAATAACGACACACGTGACTGTAGCTTAGAATAGTGTTATGATTTGCAAATTAATCAGGTTTTATGAAAAAGAAAAAGCAATTCAAACAAAATTATTTCTTTTGAAGTGTGTGTATGTGTATGTGTATATATGTATCTGTGTATGTGCGTGTGTGCGTGCGCGCGTATATGTGTGTGCGTCCCTATGAGTATGTGCGTGCGTATATATATATATATATATATATATATATATATATATATATATATATATATATATATATATATATATATATATATATATATAAATATATATATATATGTATGTGTGTGTGTGTGTGTGTGTGTGAGGGGGGGGTTATCCCTTTCCCATGTGCCATTCATTCCCATGTGTGCCATTATCTCAATTTGCACTATTTTGTGATTTTTGGCATCCCAAAGCTGCCACCGGTGCCAAATCCCACTTTAACCATATCCCACCACTGCCACCGTTGTACCGTAATATCAGGATATATTCAAAATGGTGCTGACAACCACAGTGTATCAACCGTTCGTTGTGTCGTGAGGAAAGGCACGAGTCTCACATGAGCAAAGGGGGTACAGTTTGGGAAAATACAGGGGATTATGTGACAAAGTGGACATGTTGACTTCTGTCTCAACAATGTCGCTAGTCCACCCATCTAGTCTTTGGAAGTGCTGGCCTTCAGGTCAGTCGATAATGAAGACCCAAACACAGTGGCTTCTCACAAATTCACTGTGACGGTAGAAGTCGAAACAACCAAAGATTTTTAAAATATCAATGTAATGGCAGTGGTGGCATCTAGTCCTTTACCTTTAATTCTGGGATTTGTGCCCCTTTTCTGACAGCATTTATATTATTATTTTTTGTTATTGTGTGTGCTGGTATTGTTCCCAGTGATATTATTTTTATGCAGACAAATACACGTACAAACACAATAGAAAAATACACGTTTTACAGAAATCCATTCAAGATTTGGACTATATGACAGACCTATGTTGCACACTCCGTATCAGGTCACTGCGGAATTGTCAAGGTTTACTCAGTCGGTCCACAGGCTATCCTGGAGTCACCCACGCCCAGCAAACATAGCACCTGCGATCTCCGTGTAAATAATCGCCCCAGGCTGTTTGAGTCATTACTCCAGGAATGAGGATGGAGTACCCCAATTCCCAATTCTCATTCGTCCTTTGAGTGAGACACGGCTCAATGACGCAGCCTACCCATCGAGTCTGTAGAACACCTTGGGTTGGATTCAAAACCTCACAACTGCTAATCCTGAGCTCTAACCATTCTGTGACTGGGAACCATGTTCGTAAAATGTTTGAACGATGGAGTGCCATGTTTTAGAGAAAGGAAATTGATGGAGGTCTACTTTTTAGCACAACGGAATCGGTGAATGTAACCTTTTATGCAACAAACGGGGCTTGCTTCCCCCTGTAATTACTGAAGCCTCCATCACCAAGGAAAGGTACAGACAAGAAATGCCAACATGGCACCATGTCATTGGACAACAACAGTCACATGTTATTGTCACGAGAACAAACAAATCATTCGGGTCAACATTCACAAAATTAGACTATTCCAGGTCTGACGCACACACATACTCAAATTCAAATATCGAAAGATTCACAATATTCCGGTAATACACATGTTCATTTACAACATACAAAAATGATGGACAGCCGGAGTACATGTAGTACACTAGTATTCTAGACTCTCCTCTAATAATGCTCTAAAGCAAGATCTTGAATTTCACATCAATAGCTATTTCAAAGACATCACGAGGCAGACTACTTTAGCTTTGAACGTTAATCACAATGGCATATATACGTATCTGAAAGGAGGCATTCGCATCAAACCAGTAATGGATGGAGACGTGAAGTAAGTGTTTTTTGTTGTTCGAGGTGCACTTTTTATTAAGAGTATGCAATCTGACCTTGACCTTCAGTTTCAATGGCAGATGTTAAAATTATATCATTTCTTTAAATATCATAGCCCGTGCATATTACAACATAACTCCAGACGAAAGAAAACAAATGTGTGGCTACACGTGTCTTAATAATTATGGGTTCAGCTACTCTTACTGTTATTTGTCAAGAACATTTTGATTATTACTTAAATGCGTACACAAAAAAAATGTCACTATGCACTTGACAGAATTGAACCATTTATGTCACTCTTATTTTCATGGGTTCAATATTGGAAATGTTATTACGTGTCATATTGTATCTATCTATGACATACCAGCGAGGTAATTGTCTAAATGCTGGAACATATGACGCTCACGAAAATATCACTATATATATATATATACAGTAGACCCTCGCTAACTCGTGGGTGTCCGGGTCCATCAAGAAACCCGCGACTTAGCGAGGGCCGCGACTTAGCGAGGTGCTCATTATATATTCATAACCACACATTAACACACGTCACACGTCAGCTTTTCTTCATTCTTCAGTAATGTGCTGATGAAGCTACAGTGTAGTACTGTACATGTTTTTATAAGTGCAAGTTCATGGGCGATATTCATAAAAAAAAATAAGATACGCACGAAATCAAAGTTTCAATATTCAGTAAATCTTTTCACGAGCATGACGGTATGTATTCGAAATTTATTGTGATGGACGCATGGACGTAATATTGTAACAGTCCTGGGTTAACAGTAAATCTTTGAGGAAGATTATCGTACAATTGTGTGACTCTCAAAGCATCAATCGCGGCTAGACTTTCATTTTTGTTTTTTGCACGGTCGACAAACTAGTTACAACTTACAAGCTCACGCCTGGCGGCCATGGTAGGGCCAAGAAATGCTGTTGAATTTCCGGGTTGCGGAAGTGCAGTTTTGACTTTTATATCATCGAATAACGGGATTTGTTTTATGTATTCTAAAACAACAACTAATTTTTTATGTTTCTCAGTACAGTAACAGTCCTAAATGATGGGGTTGAGTTGAGAAATCGCAAGGTTCGGCAACACGTGGCGTGATGCATGATGTCGGTAGATAAACATAGAGACGCAAGTGATGAACGTATTCAGTTATTCGTAGCCCGAAATTTCGTTATATAAATGACATTTTTCCTCAAAGTTGTGAAGAAACAAAACGTTTTTAGGTGACTTCTAAATCAATCAAATCAAATCAAACGATATATTAATGCGAGACAAGCTTTAGTTATTAATTTGTTTTTGTGGACAATGTTCGAATTCGACTGACGAATCCTGCGACTCGAATCTAACACGACCAGCCAGACGAAAATGGTCGACATGTTTGTTGACTAGCCGAGAAGTGCATAAGGAACTTGTGAGGCAGTCCGAATAAATAGAAGGCGATTGCCAACATCAAAGTCAAACCGCGACACCTCTTCATCGAAACACCAACGAGTTTGAAATTGGCAGGCGTGCCATTTGTTAAAAAAAAATACACAAAGAGGAGTTCCGAAAACAATAGGAAAACTAAAGAAAAAATGGGATCCAAGGTGACACCCGCGACTTAGCCGAATCCGCGACTTACCGAGGCGCGAGTTAGCGAGGGCCCACTGTATATATATATATATATATATATATATATATATATATATATATATATATATATATATATATATATATATATATATATATATATATCATATTTTGGACTGCATATATTATATTGTGGATTTCATGACTAGCCTACCTGATAACGTTCGTTTTTATGTGTTCAACTTGTGTCTCGGAGGAGCAGGTATTGGCTTGCCAAGCCAACTTTGATATCTCACAATTCAACTTGTTTCCCTGTGGAGCCGCCGATTACACTTGCAGAGGCAATTTATATGGTTGATTACATTTAACATTGTAGAATGGAAATCAAACTCGAGTGTTTTCATATTAACTGAAGTAGTAATGGATTTACAGCCATAATATCTATGTCAAGGCAATAGTGTTGAACAGTATGTCAAAATAGTAGGAAACCGTAAAGGGTAGAAAATGAAGATACATAAATAAATAATTACAGAATACAACATTCTAGTCATTACTTTAAAATTGCTAATGGTATAATCTGGACTATTAGAATACTATGGCCATTTTAAGGGTACCTTCAATAATTACAAGGGGGGGGGCCTTCGGAAATCGGGCCTGAGCTGTTGCGTAAAATACGATCCTCCTCCGAAAAAGTTATCCTTCGTCAGGTTCGTTTCTCGAAAACAAGACCCTCTCCCTGTTAAAATATTCAAAAACCAAGGTTTAAATGCTTTCAGACATGGAACAGAACACTAGTAGTCCCAGAATCAATGTTTAAAGGTCTTAATTCCATCACTGCCATCATGTCGAAAGTTTTACAGGTATTCCAGTGGTTATTATCCAACTACTACCACTGGCCGGGAGTGAATTTGAATTTGAATTCGGCACTGCATTTAATTTAATCAGTACATATGCTTGGACCTCATTGGCTGAGCTGAAGACCAGAAAATTAACTCCCAAACACTATATTGGCACACTCCAGATATAATCGGAACGGAGGTCAACATCTTCATGATATCAACCCTAATATCTTGCCGAACTGTTCCCTTTTGTACTCCTAGTGAGACCTACTGTGAATTCTCTCTTCACATCACACCTGATAATCAATTCACTACATGGTTGGCAGCAGTGATTTGGTTGACATAGTCTGGTATTCCAGTACTTAACCCTAACACTAATAACTTAATCCCTAACCGTAACCCTAGCCGTATCCCTAACCGATGTGGCAGCAGCGTGATGCAAAATGCAAAATTACCGATAATATAATGAGTCAAAGTAAAACGTGACCCTCCCCTTACCCAAATTTCTAAAATATGGCCCTCCCCCGAGAACCGATTTGTAAAAATTGACACCCCAATTCAGCCGGGCCTCCCCTCTTGTAATTACTGAAGGCTCCCTTAGAGTGAAACAGGAAATTAAGATTGATAGCACTTCTCAAGCTGTCTGACAATTGGTAGAGCAATGTCGCGTGGGAGAGATTAGATTATCATGTTTCCGTATTTGTAATAAAACCAAGTCATCAGTACCTCCTTGATGATATGACTACTCAATTTCAATACGTCGTATTCCTCGTTCTCTGAGGAAAGAGAACTGAATACAAAGCATAGGGACTTTCCAACGTTGGAAAAGTAACTACAATGATGATTTACATTCGATATTTCTTTGTGAAACTATGGATATATATAATAGAACTATGAAGTCGTTTTTCAGGAGAGAACAGTGCCAAATGCAATATATTAGCATAGTCGTGATGGACAAATAGTTAGCGAGGCCGGTTTGGAATCTACAGGTTGCTGTTTCGAGCCCCATCGCTGCCGTTTGTTTCTGAGTGGCTTTAAAGTCCTTGGGCGAGATTTGAACCACGAGTGTGCCTCAGTTCACCCAGCTGTATAATTGGGGACCTGGTAGGGCAGAGGTTGCAATGTGAATCTTTTTAATCCTATGCGCTCAAATGGCTGCAATGGACTGTATGCTCCCCGGGGAGTTAAGGAAGAATAAAGGGCCGTTGTGCCGCCATTGATCTGTAATAATTGTAAAACGCTTTGAGTACAGAAAAAAACGCTATATATTAGAACAAACATTATATCAATCACACACACACACACACACACACACACACAGATATATATATATATATATATATATATATATATATATATATATATATATATATATATATATATATATATATATATATATATATATATATATATAACATAGCATGTGTTTGCATCGAGCGTACTATCTGCATTTTATTGGTGAAATTTTATTTCCCGTACGTGACAGTAAATAACGCCTCTAGCCACTAAGTACAAAATTATCATAAATTCCTATTGTCAGTTTCCAGATGTAATCTTAGGTGAACAGGTTAAGTGCCATAAAATAATCATTAAATGGGTTTATCCGAGCACTGAGTGAAATAATGTCCTTTGGGGATGTGGTTGTGGGGCATCTGCTATTTTCCCTCAAGGTTCAACCTCTTATCCCAGACATAAGTGATTTCATATCAAGTATCGATTGCGTAGTGTGTCAGTAGAGGTATTTATTTTACATGACCTTCTTAGGTTTTATTAAAGAAAAAGTCCACATGGAAATATATTTTTTAATCATAATGATTCCACATATGTTGAATATGTCTATCATTTCCCTCTGATGTCATTTATAAGAAATGAATATTTACAGCTGCTACGAAAATTTTGGCTGACATAAAGGTACAAATAAAATTGCAAATTGCCGTAGATGAAATGGCATGTATTTGTATTTTGGTCCAACATATATATATATATATATATATATATATATATATATATATATATATATATATATATATATATATATATATATATATATATATATATATATATATATATATATATATATATATATATATATATATATATATATATATATATATATATATATATATATATATATATATATATATATATATATAATATACGTGTATATGTTTGCATAATTTTATACACCTAGATAGTCAATGACAAATCAACCTAGAAATCAAGAGATACTGTTCCTTTTAATGCAAATATCCAACGCTGTTATGGTAAACTGACCTTATGCAAAGGTCCATGCTCATTACATTGTCCTATAACATTATAACATGTCGGAGAGCATTTCAAATTAGCAGAAACAAATCATGCATTCGTTGATAAAGCGGGAAAGATGAAATAAAGTTGTTTGGTTGGCACATTCTATTCGACTGATTTTTCCCAGAACTCATTCAAGCTTTACGAGTTTCGATTGTCAATGTTGTGTGTTGTCCTGTTATGGCACCAATTTCAAGGTCAAATGATGAAGACTAGATTTGGTTTGAAATGATGGCAGTGATTACTAGGACTCTCAGAGACAACGAGACGCTGTTAAAGAAACTGAAAGATAACAATCACTATGATCTAGATATCCTAATTGGATTGTGCATATGCTACAAGTCATCACTACACACTGCTGTAATTGGTACATTGTACATTTAACATTTTCGATGACAAATAGTAATTATTTAAGACTCTAATATGAAAACTAAAACATAGCGACCGTACTTGTGCAAACCTTATTAGTAGTGTACGAACTGTATATAATACGATAAGTGGCGAAATTACTGAGCTCGTTCTCAGATGAAAACGGTGAGATGCACATCCCATCAATTCTTGATTTGACATTTATTAACTCATGTGTGTAATATATATAACTTTGTATGTATGTATGTATGTATGTATGTATGTATGTATGTATGTATGTATGTATGTATGTATGTATGTATGTGTGTGTGTGTGTGTGTGTGTGTGTGTGTGTGTGTGTATGTATGTATGTATGTATGTATGTATGTATGTATGTATGTATGTATGTATGTGTAACTAGGGCGAGGTCATTGATGTGAGACAAATGTAAACATACTGTGCTTGAAGTTCCTAAACAGAACACCCGAATTTATCTCGTTCAAACATATTCCAATATTCTTAGATTCGTGGAAAAGAAATTAGAGATGGTTTCAAAGTCACAGCATTACGTCATTGGGACTTTGTTGTAAAGTCACTCGGATAGTTCAGTCAGTCAGTTTGTTTGTTTGTTTGTTAGACAAGATCCCTCTAGATTTAATCTCTTCTCACGCTCCTCTTCAGAAAAAAACAACAACACGTTTTAATAGAATGACATCTTTACAATTTTACTTTACCGCGTGTTGGTTTTCTTCTTCAAAGTATAGGTTCATCAACAACGTGCCTCCCGTGGATGCAAAGTAATGCCTTCACTTCATTAACACGCAATGATAAACTAACAACTACTCACAAGCATTTGAAGTTCGAAGCTACATGACTCATTATATGATATCCAATATGTACGTACAAAAGTTTTTCAGGTTATTTTAAGAATATAATTTATCATCAACAAGTCCAAACAATAGCCTTATAAGGTAACACAACAAACCTGAATGTCTTGCATAAGGACAAAAACAAGACGTTTGATTGCTGTACATCCTCTCATTCCCTGAATATGAAGTGTGAAGGAAAGCAGACGACGCCTTCTCTTGATAGTAAATAAGTTAAATTAAATATAAAAATGATAGTCTCTATGGGAAATTATGACTTCATAAATAGTAGTATAGCCATGAAGTTTGATGACAATCTGATTAACCATTTATGGCCTATCACCAACTTGATTAAATTCATTTATTATGCAAATTAGTCTCTTTATATACAAGCAGCGTTGATAAATTCTGTAGGACAAATGTGTCATGATTCATACATCTACTAGGCTTGGTGAAATTCTAGGCATCGTTTTATGATATACCATCGTGTGGAGTCATGATGGTCGAAGGATTAGAGTGGCCAACTATATAGGAAATGCAGGTTGCAAGTTCGAGCCTCGCCACTGCCTTTTAGAGGCTATTAAAGCTTGGACAAGATTTGAACCAGGTCAACCAAGCTATGTAATTGGGGACCTGATAGGATAAAGGTTGCAGTGTGAATGTTTTAATCTTACACACTAATCGAGACTGCATTGGATTGTATGGACCCCAGAGAGTTAAGGTCAAGTAAAGGTCCGTTAAAGTTAAGTATTAAAGGTCCGATGTACCGTTATAAGGGGTAATGATGGTAAAGTGCTTTTCGGAGTGTGGGAAGGCGCTTTATAAAAATGAACATTGTTGTTATTATATCATTCAATTGGTATAATTAATTATGCAAATTTTTCAGAATTATGCAATTCAGCGGAAAGTGGTATATAAAAACTAACACTTATTATTATACCGGTATCATTCAATTATGCAAATTGTCAGTATTATGCAATTCATTGAAGTCAGTGGACTGGGAATGAGTATAATCTTTACATGGATATTTTCCGAACTCAGTGGGACAAGCTAATGTAAAATAACGACAGTTCAGCGAATCCACTGGCCGCCTAAGAATGAGTCCAGTTTGTTGGCAAAGCTCATTTGATATGATTTGAATGCTTCCATGACAGTTAAGCTTGATATTCTGTGGTTATGCTAAATCGCCAATGACGTAATAATGTAGTTGGCTTCATAGGCGGCTTTTATGTCAACACGGCTATTTAGCATGCAACTCTCGACATTTCACATCTACTCATGAAGCTAGAGAAATTCGTTAGTGATGGAATTGCAAAAATCCACGAGTTCTTAAAGAATATTTGCAGCAACAAAGGTACAAGTACTTGCAAATTGTAGCAATTATTTTTTGAAAGCGTTGCTGTTTTGGTTATGCTTCTGTACAAAGTGTTTTGATATTAAACCTTTTCTACAGCATTCATTTCTACAGTTTTCGTAGGCTCTCCCTTTACCCTGAACTTTGATCAGTTTTTGTCTCTCTGAATCACATAATTATGTTGCCATCATACACGCACGAATGTTATGCGCTCAAAATTTGGTTTGCTGCTTATTTGTCACTGTGTGTTCCATTATTTCAGCATCATCGTGTTACAAGCTACCATCAGCAGTTTATCTTTCAAGTTTTGCGTCAAATGTGCCAAAACTATTGTATTTAAACAACATATCATTGGACCATTCTTGTATTATAGTAAGTATTGAAGGTGTCTAAAAGTAAAACCTATCACTGTGTGGTACTGCACTCTGTTGTGGTATGGATAAGCATGATGCGATGGCGTATATAGTTCGAACATAAACGGGTCACATAATGAATTACGAATTCGCTGGAATGGGGAAATAGTGTAAAATCCTTTATTTATTCATTTATTTATTTTTAAAATTCTTTATTTATTGAGGCGAAAAATCATATTCTCTCCCAAAACTTAAGATTTTAGTCTCATCAATACTACAACAAATGAAATTGATTTGTCAGAGACACTCTTCATGGTTGTTAGAAATTGAATGTAATCAAATACTGGATACTAACGATTCCCTTGCATGGTATGACGAAGATATTCAGCAAATCGATCACTTACAGATTTACTAAGTATATCAACTTCCATTGAATAGCGAAGTAGTCACAATCTGACATCTCAGGTGATGGTGACCTTGTAATCGAATAAAACATGAAAACCGTCATATTTACACAGGTTGTTCCAACTCACTAGCTAAAAAGTCACTCCAGAAAAAAGTTGGTTATTTAATAGTGCGTATCAAAAATATGATTTATGTGATGTATACTATAATATGCACTTAAAACATGAAACCAGGCAGGTTCTCTCCATGTACCATTGTTAAGTACATTTGCCGTGATATGATAAAGTGGTTGAGATATATCAATGTAGTTACCTGTTTCACGCTTTACTTACCACACATATTGGAGTGTATTTTCCCTACTGTACAGGTGATCGCTCATCAATTGTCTTACATATTGAAAGTTATCGAATGCTCAAATCACTAACAATGCAACATCACTTCATTCACTCAATACTCAATTAAGACATGGGATGCAAGACATTTGATGAGTATCCGTTTGCTATCTTGACAATTTGTGGACACAATACACAATGTATTCAATCAATTTTCTTCTCTTTTACAAGGCAACAGTTGCCAAGATACAACAGAAAACATACACAATGAATATAAATATTGTTGCTCCATTAGACAGAGGAAAAATTCTTGCTACCATAACTGATCGTTGGAATGCCAGCTAGTGTCAGCACCCATCTATAAGTATGCGTATGGCATTCTTGAGTATGCTTATTAATTCTATTTGTTGTCATAGAAATGCTCCTAAATGACGTACATTGTATCCATTGGGCTGTACGAGTCGTTCGTGGTGTTTAACAACGTTTAAGTCGTTGCGTGTTTCAACAGACATCAGGGATACAGTTGTCGAAGTGAATTGTATGAAGGTGTCCATAGGAGAGGAGAGAAGACATCTCTGCTCTATCTTTTTGAAATTGTCCGTGGTTTCAATAAGTTTATCCTGCTAATAAATCGTGAATTAATTTCTGGTGAGTAGAGTTTTAGTTATAATCTAGTTTTATTCATGGGCAATGTTGTAGACTACATAGTTTTTTGGCCATACTGACATCGCCATACATTCATTTAAAAAATATTTTTACTATTTAGAAATATTTACATTAATGTAACATATCTTTCATAATGACATTTTGGCCATACATTGGTTAGCAAATGTATAGAAAATTGATGGTGACGTGTATATTTTGTCTGATATCCATGCATGTATCAATTTTAAAAACTATTGTTCCAACGTTACTATCGTTTCGTTGGCCGATACCGCGCGTCGTATTCAATTCAACCCCGATAATAAATTGTTACATACATACATACATACTAAGACAACGTTAATACTCTAAAGCTATCGCTGTCTCGAAAATATTTGCTCAGTAAACATACAAGAAAGAAACGACTCATGCGAACATAATGTTTTCGTTTGGACACTGTTACTTAATGGAAAGTCATCATAGCAACTGTTTGTGTGAGCACCGCTAAACATTATACATTATTTACCTCCTGTGGTTATCGAGATTAAAAATGGTTAAATGAAAGTTTATAAAAATCTTCTACGCTTCATTTTCTATTCACATTAACTTCATGTAGCACAAACTGTTAACGTGATCTTGCTAGTTGCCAGCATGCCAGTATTTGACGAGTCTTTCTTCGCCACCTGAGGCCGTAGGATTGGGTGCCATCGGTCCGTGTGTATGCGTGTGTGCGTGTCCAGTTTTATTTCTAATATACACAAAGCCAGTTTCATTCAAACCTGGCACAAACTTATTACTATGGCAATAACTCGGAATGGAGATATAGATATTCCTTACTTTTCTGACTTTGTCATATTTTCGCAAATGGTAGGCATATTTATTCCAAAGGTTAACCATTTCTACACTGACCCAGAAAATATAATGCATATAGAGTTGACTCCTATGTTTACACTCACATATATGTAGTAGTACTTTTCTGTTGGTATCATCATATTCACCCATGGCCATGGCCTGCATGGTTAACTGTCAAAAACAAGCCGTGTCATCCTCAGATAGAGAATTATAAGTGCAGCTCACATGTCAAATTTTGTACAAAATATTTAATATGCATACAGAACTGTTCATCTGTCTCATGACATTTTTGACACGTGCACTTTGTTTTGATAATAGTGTTCGTTTCAGCTTAACCTTGATTATTTATGTCATACGTCAAAATTGTGCAAATGTAATTGCAGAACATATGTAAGACATGTTCTTATGCACTTTTAAATAAAAAGGTATTGGACCCGAACTTTTTTACTTATACCTGTCAATGATCATTTTGTCCTTTCGAGATCTTATGTCATAATCAAGTTGATTTTTTTTATATGACATATGCTATGCTATGTTACGTAACAGAAAAAAATGTATTTTGTACTGAGATTAATACAAGACTGTCAAATAGCCCAAAAGTAACTTCGTGTTTAGAATAGTGGATGCGTGTCTTCAACGAAGACTTACTTATTAAAACTTTGTCGTTTACATTGACGATAACAGCACCCGTTCTTAACACTGGCCGACGTCATTTGATAAGTCCCAAAGAACCAGCTTCGTTCCCATAGCAACATATCAATGTCGAACATATTTAGATCATTAATAGTTCAAAGTATATCTACAATGTCACATTCATGATAGGAAATTGGCAACTAGATAGTAGATACGTATGTCGTCTTTGCCTGGAGTAGATAACTTTTATCTCAATAATTATATCCCTAATGGCCACTTCGTCCTGGATTCAGTGATCTGTAGATAATAATTACTACTGCATTTGTCATCATGTCATTGGATATAATCTCTATATAATGACATTTAGGGGAAATGACATTCAGAGACAATTGTCTAAGTATATACATGATATGTTTAAACCCGGTCCGACGCTATCACGTATCGAAAGTTATTTTGCAAGCGAATTTTGATTAATAAATACAAAGCTCAGACCATTATGGAAAATGGTGAGCTGTCTGATATGAATAGAGAGACATAGAAACACACACACACACACACACACACACACACACACACACACACACAAGCACGCACGCACGATCGCACGCATATGTATAGTGTGCGAATGTGTGAACATATGTATATGAGCTTTTGAGCTAACTTTAATCGTACATTACATCTGGCAAGACAACACACATTCTTTATTCTCGCGTTTTAGCGATATACCAGCCTATTTGATTTATTCATAGTATTAAAACATAATATGTATTTGTACATTCTTAATATGAACGCCTAACAAGATGTATACTCAGCATTCAAAGATTTTGACAAATGATAAAAACCTGTGATTAATTGAGCCAGTAAGGTCAGAAGCACACGGCAATTCACTCTTTTGACGTCAACTCCATGCTACTTTCCCTTGTTCGAAAATCAAAACGCGAACTTGCATTACACCCAATTTGCCCAC
Organism: Glandiceps talaboti; assembly: GCF_964340395.1. Classification (NCBI taxonomy): domain Eukaryota; kingdom Metazoa; phylum Hemichordata; class Enteropneusta; family Spengelidae; genus Glandiceps; species Glandiceps talaboti. The sequence goes on along the minus strand of NC_135560.1, from coordinate 10,386,648 downwards.
AGCAGAACTAAAGTGCAATTACCTTAGGGTAGGGTTCGCTTCGTGCTCACACGTATCAGCAATATTTCCAGTTTACTTCATAGCCCCCGTGATGAAGTGACTTCACACAATAAATAGCAATTGATTCATTATCATACATGGTATTACATATCGTTGGTGCTTTTCATCAAGCGAGGTGAGTGAGTACACTGGTCCAACAGTTGGATGTGTACAATCACACAGTTAGCTTTCCTATCTCAACCTACGTTGAAACCTAAGGGCAATTTAGTTCCCATGGCTGTATTATGATAACAAAATTTGCATTATTTTCAGTTTATCACCTTATCGGGTTTCGTTCCTTCAAAGGATGAAACATACTTTACGCTATCCCTTACGGGTATTAACATTTCCTCAAAAAGCAAACAAAAATGGAAAAAATAAAAATGAGGGTATTACACTGCTTGTATATAGGCTGTGAGCATAGATACAGATAGAACACAATTTTTGTCATTATTTTAGCTTTTGGTAGTTGAAAACAATATTTCTCGATATACATAAAAGGGGGGGAGGGTTATTACTCTTGCTATTTTCTCTGGCAATAGCTGTCCTATGTACTGTTTTGGAGTCTCAGCAATGCATATCCTTTTAGACTAAAACCTAGGAATTGATACTCAGCGCATGTACAACATGTCAAAGGTCATTTGTAATTCTTGTATGACTTGAGAATTGAGAATTCGGAAAACATTTGTTGAATTTAAAGCGTGATCGGAAATGAGAATCATATCGGCTATAAATGTCACTAATCAAATTACATGACGTGTTGGCATTGTTAGGTCTAAATAATTAAAAGTCATCTACTAGACTACAAAAACGTCAGGAAAGCTGATAGTTAATTGAAGCAATTACTCTTAAGATCTTAACATAGATTGGGAAAGTTCCAATTTCTTCATACACAATGTAGAGTCTTAAAATATTCAAACTCAGTTATATTACATCTTTGCATGTTTTCAAATATGCATTAAGGTATGAACACACCTAGAAAATTTCATTTGCCTTATACAAGGAGAAGTGATGCTTGCCTCTTAAGATATTGAAGGACTATCACTCTGTAAACCTAAGAAGCAAGTGTTTACATATTATATCAAATATTTAAAATGCTGCTCCCGGAACAAGTTTGAGGTATTAGAAAACTCCGAAAGGATAGAAAGCTATATTAATTTTAAGGAGAAAGAAAAAATAAATGGAAGGAAGCAGTGAACTACGCTTGTAAGTTGTCAGAAATCAATTTTGTTAAGTTTGTATGCCTATGGATAGCTTCTTCGATGAAACGGTGAAAATGTTTTTAGGATGGTATCCCCCCTCGAGATAAAGATCTTTACAGAATACATTATGAAACTACTTGCGACACTCCGTTCGGTATATTCTCCTTACAGAAATGTTTCCATGTGCAAAACATAGATTGATAAAAAGCAAGACGTATTCTACAACTTGCAAAATCAAAGCATCTGCAGCAGTCTTTTGAAATATTTTGATTTGCGTCATACTAAATGTCACTATAAATCAAACTGTACATATTTCGATGATCATAAATGAAAATAACCCTTTCGCGATAAATGGGAATTGTTAAAGAGTGTTACCTCGTGACTTCAGCTGCGACCTGAAAATCAACCAAATACAGATATAGCTCTATGTTGGCACTTATACATAATGAAATGTAATTCTATCCACCTGATCAAATTTTAGTCATGTATACGTCATCATCGAAGTGTTTCATTAATATCTAATTAATATTGATCATGAGAAATTAAACATTATGCTGCCTCTCAATATTTGTTTTGAGTTTTCCATCAGCACAGTAATTGAGCGAACAATCGCAAAGTATTGAACGCTCGCTGCGAATTCTATGTTAAAATGGATACGTAGTTCTTTATTGAATCTTAAAAGTGTGAGTTTCCAGGAGAGTAGTGCGTCATGCTAAATCAAATTTGTTGATGCCGTCTTATTTTTGGTAATAGCGTTCCTTGAAGATGCATAAAATTGATGTCTTGCGGAGGTACAACTGTATTCTATGGAATAGATTTGATATGATTGTTTATAGAATTACTGATGGAGAAATTCAGATTGATCTATTTAGAGGTATGCAGCTAGAGTATTAACTGTAGTATACAATGCCGTATTCATTGACTGAAACCCTATTTCAGTGCGGCTACTTTGATGAAGTTACGACAACATGTCTTAGTTACGTCTGCTGATTAGTTACGTCTACAATTGGAAGGATTGACGTTTTTAAAAATAATGACAATTACAAGTTAAGTAGTCGGTTTCTTTAGTGTACAGAGACCTAACAAACTAATATTGTTTCTTACTTCCATTTTGCGATCCTTAAATATGGCGACATCAGAAAGTCAATTAAGAAAGGGAATGTAACTATAAGGATGATTGATATTGTTGCACACATCTACACAAACCCTTTTTGCAAAGTATTCTAATACAAGAAAGTAAACTTTTATGTAAAGAAGGACGTAATGTAAATTGTTGTTGTTCTATAGATTTTTTATTATATCGCTGCCTACTGGAAATACATGTAAACACTTTTCTGTGAACGTATTCGACGTCGATGAGAAAATAAATCCATGTGCTTTGATGACTCAATGAGGTCTTACTAACTATATCACCTGAACAAAGTCGGTGAAGTGAACAAGACTTACAAAGTCAATACCAACAACTGTACCCATCAGCTATGGTTATTGTATGTTGCGATATAATATTGAATGTTATACTTACGCCCTCTCGGAGAATCTTCTCTCATCCGTCTTGCTTTAATAGTCCAGTCGCGGCTTTCAGCTAAACCAATAATACCTTAGAGTTGTTCCTGGAAAATTGATAGGTTTAGATAAGAGGGTTTACAGCAATTTTATTAAACGTCGTACTAATTCTTTGACTTAAAGGTCTTCAATTTTGTGTCTGGCAAAAACCTTTAGAAATAACGCGAGAAGTAGCCTTTTTATCAACAGAACAGGAAGATGTTATTCAAGACGCCTGATAATGAGTTTCTGGATTCATGTAATACCAGCACTAATTAGGCTAAGGAACACTTATTTCAATTACTTTGATGACTGTGAGAGGATATTTGGGAAGGGTAATACTACATTTCCTTCGCCCGCTACTATTGAAACGAGGCACACAACCCATTTGTCAATGAGTTGTTATGCATAGGTTTTTAACTTGATAGCTAAGTTGCTACAACATACGTTGCAACAAAAACGATTGGATATGCCATCAAACATATTACATGCAGTAGCAAAGGAAAGAACTGATCAACAGTATATGAAGAAAGGTTGTTCAAGTTCTGTCACATTGTAATGATCGACCGTGTAATCATATCCCGAGGCACACATGTACATTGTACGGATTACGAAAACTTTTCCCAAAATTTAATTCCATGAAAAAAATCATACAAATACGAAAGCTCCAATCATATGGGACTCTAATCTATTAGTCTACTAATCTCTTTAGTATGCCAACCTTGATGTAAAGTCATATTATGCATGGCTGAATCGACAGAGTGGTGCCGTGTTTTTTTTACCAATCACGGTATGGTTTATTTACCATAAAACTAACAATTGAACCTTACTACAGTATGTGCAGTCTGGCGATTATTTGTCATCTCATTTGCACACGCATTTATCTGGAGAGTTTAAATGGATATTGTTGACACACGACTGGCTTAGTTAATGCTGGTAAACATACCTGATCTGACATGCAATCTACTTTGATAATTTCAATTCCCCGAAAGTGTTTGACTTGAAATCCTCAAACAGTTGGGATTTGATAACGCGAAATGCATCGGTGAAAGATTAAGATACAATACGCCTAAAACCTAACCAGACTACCTTTCTGCTGTATTGGGTATTCGAACGCATGCTGTTAAAGAAATAATTTCAAACAACTTTGGGATATCAAAGAAATGATTACCATCTATATAAACAAAGATTTTCTGGTTAAAATTGTTATATTCAAAATAGCAACAAAATATTGTGCTACAAGACCTGTTAATCATATAAATAGTGCTGTAAGAGAAATGTTTATCTTTATTGTAAATGTGACGAACTCGACGAACAGTATAAAGTTGAGTTATTGAAAGGAATATGGTGTAATGAATAAGAAAATCGTACCATCCTGCTCAGCGCTACCTAACACCTTGAGGTTAACCTAACCATCCTGCTCAGCACTACCTAACAACTTGAGGTTATGTTGACCTAACCATCCTGCTCAGCACTATTTAACACCTTGAGGTTACGTTGACCTAACCATCCTGCTCAGCACTATTTAACACCTTGAGGTTACGTTAACCTAACCATCCTGCTCAGCACTACCTAACAACTTGAGGTTATGTTGACCTAACCATCCTTCTCAGCACTACCTAACACCTTGAGGTTAACCTAACCATCCTGCTCAGCACTACCTAATACCTTGAGGTTGACTTATTTTAAGAATTCTCTAGATAACATGGTACTTCCATGACTTAAACCTGTCTCATTAACACACATTTTAAAAACTACAACAGCTTGTTTATAATGCAAATTTACGTAAAGGTTCATATGACATTTGCTACAAACGTTTGAGTGAGAGTGACTTAGAAAGGTTGTAAGCAGACATTAGATTAAATTAACCAAACAAGTGCTAAAAGATCTACTATAGTGTCGTTTCAAGTAAATGTTTTCGACGATGCATAATGGAAAATCAGCCATCTGACGTCATTGTTATTGTGGTTACATTTTATTAATGTGCCAACCGAGGTATACATTTCAGGTTGGTCACTATAGAATCCTTCATTTGTGCTAATGATTTGATGTATTGCACGTTGCCATAAAATACATAACGTGACTCTACGTTGACTTTAAATTAAGTAATTACGGTTGGCCCTTTTCTGTGTTCCACGGGGGAATACATCCGGGTCTCTGTGAAGATTAAGCAAATTGAAACAGCCGGTTCCATCAGCGTTTCAAAATGTAATCAGGAATATAATGTTCCTTTGGGAAGCATGATAGAAGGACGCCGCAATTCGTAGGTTGGGAAGCCTGTTAAAATTCATAACATTAGAGTGTGATTGTAGACCACACAAGTAGAATCTGTTATTCTGAAGAGATTAAGCAATCATGTACGACTTCCTAATGCTATCTTGACAAATCTAAAGAAGTTGACTACTTTTATCTTTCTTGTTTTCACGAGTTACATTATTTTGTAATGACTCGCTTTTTATATAAAAAGTAACAAAGGCATGAAGAAATACGTTACATGTAATAATGATATGTAATATCTGGTAAATAACTGAGCAACAAACACAGTTTTCAAAATATTTGATAACATAACTATATATTATAGAAACAAGTGTGGAATAAGGGATAACTGTGGTATATATGAATAAACGTATAAGATATAAATACATGATAATCCTTATAACGGCATCCACGTCAAAACCCGTGCAAAACTATCAGCAATTCAATTGGAATGGCAATTTTTGTATTACTCACACTAAATCTTTGTGTATTCATCTTGATATAAAACCTCATAATTTTAACTTTTCTGCAATCATAAATGAATAGAAGATGATTGCGTGTTTGATCTGGGTCAATTCATCATGTCGGTTTAGTATATAGCCTATAAACATGTCTGCAAATTGTTGAATGGATAATAAACTCATTCGCACAATATATATCCAATCAGCATTAAAACTGTACATCTACATATTATCTACCAGTATATCTCACTGTCTGCCTACACTGGATGAAACCATTTTAATCTATCGTCCGAGGTAACAGAATTTAGCATTATTGACAATGCTATTCCAAACCATGCCATTCAACACCAGTATTGAAATTATCAGTCACGGTACAGCTTCAGCGACATTTGGCTTTTACATCTTGGTGTTAACGTTACCAGTTCACAAATGGGTTCGTAACATTATATAAGTAATACACATAAGAGTCACTATTAGGCACTGTATTTGATTGCTCAATGCCACATTAAACTGATAAAATATCCATTTATCAAGGTACTTGACAACCGAGTGGATTACGGCCTTTACAGTATTAAATGCCATTCCATGCAGAAAGCGATACACAAGATAAATATTCAGAGTTCAAACTCGGAAACAATAATTTTGCATACAATTTGTATTTGTCGCTATGGGAAGCAATAACATGTATATTCACTATTTGATGACAGAACTGGATATATTCATTGCATATAGCATCCACGAGTTTTGATTGCCGAGAGAACTGACATTCATAACATATATACAACGGAGCACTTATTTAAGAACACAGTGCTTTGGTTTGCAGCATTTAGAGAGTGAAAAATGATAACAAAGACATCGTTTATGCATAATTTCCGACATTTTTCAAATGTCAATGGAAGGAAAACAAAATTGATAAAAGTCAATTATCTTTAAAATAGCTTTGAAAAACTCAATTTTCAAAATATTAAATTTTAAAGAACATAACAAACATTCAATAAAGGAAACTCTTAATCGTGTACTTATAGATCCCAAGTAAATCATAATATTCCCATACGTCTAGTCTGACAGCATTACCATAAATTATTCATACTTTTAGCATAGTACAAAGAATACCTCTTATACATACATACATACATACATACATACATACATACATACATACATACATACAGACAGACAGACAGACAGACAGACAGACAGACAGACAGACATACATACATACATACATACATACATACATACATACATACATACATACATACATACATACATACATACTGTCTATTTTCAACAGGTCGGTCATTTTACATTTCCTATTTATACACTGCTGATCAACATGTTGACATCGTATGATACACTTGATATAATATAGTTTGACAAATCCTCCCGTGACGTCTTACTGTAACATTGTATACTTCTTAAACCTCTATGATACGATATTAGTAAAACGATACATAACCCATGCTACATTTGGTAAAATAAACGTCATTATTGCACTGAATAAAATTACTGTTGATGGTAATGACGTATGAAGATCTAAAGGTTGACTGGAGGGTATATCTCTTAAAGAGATTTATCTGTTATCATAAATGGACTAGTATCTCATTATAATACCCGTGAAAAGAATTGCAATATATATCATAGTGACATTGTGGTTCTAAGGTGAACGCGTCATTTGAACATTTACTTAAGGAACCATACACACAACAACACTGTTTCTGTCATTTGTAAATCGATATTTGAATTTTTAAAACATCTATTGCAAAGCCCTTATTTCAAGAATACTTTAGTAGCCATGTTCCATTTAGGAATTACTGAGAAAACCACCGTTTTGTTCAATTGAATAACCAATCCGTTCCTGTATATATCGTACACATCACTATCAATCGCCATTAGGATGATTTGGATACAACTGCCGACATCAGACCATAGACGAATGGAACCTGTTACGATCAGGGAAAGTAAACAAATGGATTGGATAGATAACACTGAACACAAACATTTTTTATATATTTCTGCCTAATACAGTGTGCGAATTAATTTATGCACAAGACATTATGATTTCTTTTCTTCAACATTATAGTATTAAACCTAATGATTCATAGCAATATCCAATATTATTCAACTGAAATTATGTATTCTGATTATAGTTAATGTAAATTAAGACATCTTTATGTACTATTTACTGAAAAGATGTAAAAACATTGTAGATGTTAAGCTCCATTGTAGACGTCATTTTTGTGCCCTTTCTTCTGACATATTTTATTGGTGGGTTTTCCTGTGTTTTCGTAGGTGTTGTATTATTTTCATATTTAGTTGTTAGTTTGTTGTACAATGTGCTGAGACGTACTGTAGCGCGTTTCGTTAAGAATTGAATAATAATAATGTCGGTAGGTCATTTTCATATCCAATAATATTTCTCAATCAGATTCTATCTTGATAATGCTTATTTGAAAATAATAAATTTACTTGATAGATACATTAATAATACTACGTTTCTTATGTCTTATATATATTATGGATGTTATACGCATATTACACGACTCACTGTATAATTAATGTATTGCTTAATGAGGCAATATCATGACAGTCCTGATTTGGAACAAATTACTTAGCTGATACATTAATACTACCATTGTACTTACGTCCTCTATATCTGATGGCTTTCATGCATATTACAGTACAAATTTGCATAATTAAGTAGGTGATTGATATATCGTCAAGCTGATTTTCATCGCATCTCATTTGATGAATTACATTTTATATCCATATATTTAAACAATAATGTACGCCCTCCCAGCCCATAATGGACGAAAGCAAACTTTGAACGACATAATGGGCGAGGCGACAACCGAGCCCATTATGGAGTGCAAAGTTTGCTCGAGTCCATTATGGACTGGGAGGGCGTACATTATTGTTATTATTTCATAGTTTTGTCAATTCCAATGAATTTGTAGACCGAGAAACGCAAAACAACGTATAATATACACAGCGATGAACATCATCTGCCATGTTCGGCCCAGAAGCTGAATACTAATCATAGCGACACACGTACGTACACGTACACACACATATACACTTCAATTAACTGCTGTGAACACAAATTTGTTTCATGAATGCGTTGTATTTTTAAACAGTAGAAATGACAATCATAAGTAACAACATACATTTCGAAAAATGCCTAGTCGTATGAAGAAACAGAACAAATCTCATCTCTCATTATGGACATAAGCTTGTATTGTTATGCTCGTTCCGGGGCCGCGATGCCCAATAACGGAGTACATTATCAGTAATAATGTACAGCAATGACGTCACAAAATTCACTGGAATTGGTAATGCTATAATATAATCTGCAGTTATGATTGGTGTAGCTTAAAAATACATCATAACTTTGCATGGTTAATGATACAATTCCCAGAATATGCTTAAAGTTGATAAATATACTGAATATACCTTAATAAACATGTAATTTAGATATAGTGGTCATGACTTGCGCATTACTGACTAATTTGCATAATTGATTGTATTTATCGAAATAGGATTCCGTCAAGTGATGCTTAAAAATTTCATTATTGGTCGGTGGATATATTGATACCGTGACATACATGCATATGAATACGAATATAAAATAATGTATTGATCCCAGGTGGAAATTCTGCTTGAATAATACACGGATATCAGCAAAGGTATATGATGATGATGATGGTGGTTAATTATATTTCCATACACCTTCACCTAAAACATATATTACTGTTTATATTACCATAACACATTTCTACAAACTTGATGGATGTGTTTTCAGCAAAATTATATTATAAGTGCTTGCGTATCGAGTTAGTTAACAGCTGTTAAGGGAATATATCTTAATAAATGTATACACATTTTGGACAATGTCATTCACATTTAATCATTTGGTTTACAACAATTTACATTGGAATCTGTATCTAAATGTAATGATAATATACGATGTATGTTGTTTTAATGTTAACGGTAATAGGTACAATAGATGCTATTTCCTCTTTAGGCAATGCGTACAGGCACACGAACAACAATATGAATTTCTTTTCCCGTCCTTCCGGAAGGAATTCGGTTAACATGTGATGCACAATATTGCATGACTACAAGTAGGTACTAAAACGTAAGCGTGAAACAGTCTATATGTGTGAAACAGATAAAAGTGTTCATGATTAGTAATGCTACACTTCGAGTTAGATTTTCACTGTAATCTGTGTCATTCTCTATGCACTTGCCTAGTTCATATCAAGCTGATCTACATGATAATATGGTAGAATGCACTTTCATATGATGGGTTAAGCATAACCTATTGGTAATTCAAACCTTGTAATTCATGTTGTGTAGTATGAAAGAATGTAATTACGAAACTGATAGTAATGATGTGTAAAGATTTGAGATTGATATAAAGGGCAAATCTCTTGAATGTTCTCTGTGTGTGATTATACCACCCGTGACTGGAATTGCAATTCATATCACAATTACATGGTGGCGATTCTAAGGTAAAGTGATATAGTACACGGGGAGCCTTGCACATCCTAGCACTAGGATATGCACATCCTAGTTCTAGGATGTGGCCACATCCTAGCGCTAGGAAGAAGAGCATAGCTATGCACCAGCTGTGTGCCTCACAGCCCCATTACAGGGTATATTTTTCCACAGCCTTGGTACATGGTTGTGAAAATATGCCTGTTGCATGAATGGGGAATACCGCCTCTTTACACATCCCAGTACCATAGCTGTGGACTGCACACCTAGCACACAGTTGTGCACATACATGTAAGAGCTGGGATGGAATAATACCCTGTAGCAACCCTTTTGTTCATATCTGACTAGCATTGCTCACATAGCTGGTGCATGGCTGTAAGAAATACCTATGTTACAGCTATGCTAACATAGCTGGTATATGGCTGTAGGAAAAAGCTCTTATATATGGATATTTTAACATTGCTATTTTTCACATCTATGTTACACTGATGTTGGCATACCAGTTACACATCTGTCAAATCTAGATATGTTACACCTAGTGTATTGGCCAGAGTTGTTACAGGGATATTGCACACATACCTGGTACAGTCCCAATCCAATGGCTCCACTGAGCTGGTACAGCTATGTGCACAACCATGTCCTAGGTATGTGAATGTTACAGGGGTGTTGATATTTGCATACATAATTACATAATGATGTTATTAATTGGTAACCACAAAATTCTATAAGTGTCAGTTAACAAACCAATAAGTATACTAAAACATGTGTCTTCCTATATTGATGATGATTTTCTGCTGAACAATTTTAAGCATATTTAGTGTCTGTATTTGTACAATCTTGGTGTTTGAGTATTTGTGTATGTATTAAACAATTTTAAGCATATGTGTACGTGTATTTGTTCAACTGTTGTGTTTTGAGTATTTGCCCATGTATGTGCATTTTGTACACTGACAATAGTTGGAAACAGAACTTCAGTTTACAGACTCGATTGTACCGTTTTAATACCGTCAAACGACGTTTCCCATCTTTCAAACTCTACAGGACAAAATAATCAAATCAAGTTATCCCTAGGCTATCATTACTATCAATACAACTCCTCAGTGCAATATTGGATGACATGATAGCAAACATCTGTTACAGTGTTATTCCATTTTCCATTTTATCACATTGAACTATCCTCCAACTTCAGTGATTACAACAAAAATAGTATTTACATTTTGGAATCATGCACGCTTGCATAATTAATAGAATAATGGACAGGTACATTGTAATTGTACATTGTCAAATACTCCATTTTCTGATAATAAACAGTCATAACTCCTTATAGGAATATACCTTTAACAAAACACTGATATAATCTTATCACTGACGTTTTGAAGTTAATACTTGTCATACTAAAAAAATGGCTGACCAAGAATCGAAGTAAAGAATTACAGAGATTTATATTCGTTGCATATGTTATATCGAAAGGATTTGTATGGACAGTTTCATTTTATGTAAACAATATAAAGAACAAGTTCGAGTTCCTTTTTTGAAAAATGCATTAAAAAATAGTTCTACATTACTTTGTGTAAGGTATTACGTGGTACGTTTAATACGCTACAAATTCAAATTCTTGTCTTGCTGCGTATTCAGCTACACCATCCATCAGGTTTGGTGATTAAGTGTATGTTGAATTAAGAAAACAGAGGATTTGACATGGTTATAGTTTAACACCCCCTTGCCGCCATTATTTAAATTGTGTTTGGAAATAAATATGGGCAGGAGCAACCAAATGTATAATTAACTGAAGGTATCATAAATACCTTAACAATTTTCAGACTATTGGTCGTATTCTGTACACTAATCGACATCAGCATGAGAACCTTAGCACTTTAACAAAATATAGAACTATGTGTATCAACCGGGCATGAAAGTTGTCACTCCTGGCGTTGAAAATGAAAGGACTGATACATAGGTTGAGCGTTATGTACTTATATAAAATGATAGTCAGTTTGTATTATATATGTGTCGTTTTTATCAAAGTAGAGTCTGATCAAAATGTAGCCCACGAATAGGCATTTAAAATTAATGTATACATGGAGGCATAGACACATAATGTCGATTATAATCTTATTGATGGAGTGTTGTGCCTAGGGTGGGCAGTATATTTTTAGCTATCTCTTTTGAGTATTCCATGTCACTTTCGGCATATACAACATAGGTGTTCGTTGCCCAAGGGCCACCATTTTGTCCCTATTCAAATATCCATTGAGAACTGTAACACAATCGTCATACATGAGTCCAAATCTGCCGAAAGTCCCCAGTGGAAGAGACTTGGCAAACTCCAGAAGTTGTCAACCCTTGATACAACTGCTTTATATCTACATATGACCACTGTATCATCGTTTTGATTTTGATAGTTTTAACAAGATTATTTTTTAATTAGAAATTAACACAACCGCGCGAGCAGACTATAAATGCGATTTGCTGACATAATACCTGTACTGTTTAAATGTTTTACCATACGTTGTCGGGAAAACTCACATTCATTCTCGGTGAAAATTAAGAACAATACCCTGGGATCACGTTGCACAATTTCGGAATAGTGTCAAAAATATATATCAGTTATATGATATTAGATTGTATACTGTGTTATTAAACTCTATGGGAATGTAAAAGATTGTCAAATTCCGTGAAAATAAGACAGTGAAACCCCAAATTTGTTTTCTTGTTTCAAATTTGTATTAACTTAATTTTCAGGGAAATGCATCGCAACGACACACATTAACTTAATAAAATATTTTCTTTCGGTCTGTCGGAAATGCGATGTCATAAAGTAAACTGTTTGTCTGAGCTAATTCAAATCTATTTTGTCATAAGATAAAAAAGCCATATCAATCATGCAACAGTTTGGCGTCAGTAGTTGGAAAACATGTTGACCGATATATATTTTAATACATTAGTTATTAATATAAACATACTACTATAGATCATCTTTCAACAATATCTATCCATATTAGAATGTTAACGTCAGACGATAGATGAGCAAACATCAGTTCTCTTACTAATTAAACCCATTCTAAAATAAATCCATAACACATCAATGAGTCGTGTCCGCAAGGAAACATTTGCTTGCAAATTATACCTCCTGGATAGGACCAAACGATAACCACGCACCCCAATGTCGTCTTATGGCATCAATAATTGATAACGACGAGGTTACACATGCACGAGAATTGAAAGAGGGTATTATTAATAAAATATTTTGAGACTCCCCGATGAGATAAGTTCAGGTTTGCCTTGCGGCATTATGTGATATGATACCATAATCAACAGTTCTTCTGAGTTAACTTTATACAGTTCAGTAGTTATCCACGAAAATGTACAATAGCTGCACCTGGTATCCTGATACAAAAATATCTAATCACCTAGGAAAAAGAACACATTTTTATCATACATTATTTGTACAAATGCAATTTTCATGTTTTTTGTAAAATAATATGACGAATACATAAAGAAATAGACAAACAAACAAACAAACAAACAAACAAACAAACAAACAAACAAACAAACAAACACACACACACACAAACAAACAAACACAAGACAAGACAGAACCACGAAAGTATCAAATAATATAAAGTGTTGCAGAAGCTACTCCTTGTTCTCCCTGTTGAATAATGTAGTCTGGCATTTGTTGTCTATAGTTTTTGTTTGTTGGTTATTGATGTCTAGGACTGTGGAGAGGAATTAAAGTAAACGTTAACATTGTTGGAAGTGTATATGTAGAGTACATAGAATCAATGATACCGAATTCGTAAAGCTTTCAGTTATACGTTGACTCATAAAACCTCGTGCAATTGTAATTAGAAGTTTAGAATAAATAGTTAATATCCTATCCTAGTAATATGTAACATGATCGTACCACCACCCTGAAATGAAACAGCTTATTGATTTCACCTGTATTCATGAATTTATTATTACATATCACTTGGGAATTGTTATATGATCACAGTATAAGTTTTACTTGTTCGAGTCGTGTCATCACCATCACCATCACCGTCGTCACCATCATCACCACCACCACCACCATCAGCATCATCATCATCACCACCACCATTACCACCACCACCACCACCATCAGCAGCAGCAGCACCATCACCACCACCACCATCACAATCACCACCACCACCACCACCACCACCACCACCACCGTCGGCATCATCATCATCATCATCATCATCATCATCATCATCATCATCATCATCATGACCATCACCATTACCATCACCATCACCATCACCACCATAACACTCTCAACACCCCCACAATAGTCTCCCCCACCACCATAACTTCGAAATCCACCTAAATCACAACTTTTATCACACGGCTGTTTCTTAAGTTGAGGAAAGTTGACTTGGATTAGTAACTTTCTATGCATCCATCCTTAGCTACGAAGCACAGGTTGGCGGCTATATTGGATTTTTAAGTGGCTTACATTGTTTTTATCAGAACACTAAATAAAGTCTTCTTGTGTATGTACTGTTACTAGTACCTTTGCTTGGTCCGTTAAAATCACTATATGTATAGAATATGGAAAATACAATTTTGCCTAAGGAATTAACTTTCACAATATGATCACAAATTGGCAATACAGAATATCTAGTGAACAATTGCAATGGCAAATACAGTCCTGTTCATTGTTTGTAAGTTTCCTTTTAATTCATTACTATTTATAATGTCAATACTGTATTTCTCCATAATAGCGAATGAAATGTTAATTGGGTCATCAAGATTAACATAGATTAAGATCAAACGTTAACTGACATGTATCGTAACTATCTGTTTTGTTGAAGGCACAGTATTTCGTTCTTACTCAGTAATTCTAGAATACAAATATTACTTTTCTTTCCAATATGTGAAATTACCCGGTGTTGCAGCCTCACCTAAGAACCTGCCATCATATCGTCAGTGTATATATATATATATATATATATATATATATAACTGTACTATACACATAGGTAATGAATGGTTTAGGTTTTCTACACAGAAATATAGAGTGAACACAATTCACGAAACCGAGGGTTTATTACCAGTCATAAACAACGGAGATTAAACATTAGCTTATGCATGGAATAAGGCCCACCTGATCTCCCACGATAGATGGATTCAGTATTTATACACATATTAATGAATGTAACAAGCTAGTAATGATTAACAGGAAATTGACTATTTTCCTAAAGCTGCAATTTCGGTTTTGCCGATTGCCTGGCAAATGCATGATACCTTTTTGAAAACTCAAACTATATATTCTTTGAATAGAAGAGTAAAATATATAAAGCAATTGAACCAACCAATGATAAAACCTGTATTACCTAGGTATTTGCTACTTACGTTAATACCGTGCATTTACAACCAGAAACAGGTTCAATAGTATGATGCTTACACACACACGCATATATACATACACACATACATACATACATACATACATACAGACAGACAGACAGACAGACAGACAGACAGACAGACATACATACATACATACATACATACATACATACATACATACATACATACATACATACATACATACATACATACATACATCATACATACATACATACATACATACATACATACAACAAATTAATTTGCATTCTGTCTTGAGTATAGTAGGATAGATTACATGTCTTCATTCATGTGTTCTCTTTAGCAAGACGAACAGAATCATGCTTCCAGGAAGCACATAGAAGGCTTCCGGTAAGCACGGAGTAGATGTAGCTGAATAGGTCCACATACAAAATAAACGGTGTAACTTAATCCTTGTACTAGATCTTGGGTCATTTTGCTCATTAAAAAAACAGTAACTTTATAATATTCATATTCTGTCATAACGTATAGTGTTACCCGTGTCTTATGTTTCATCATAATTTCAGCATTGACGTCTACATTCAGCTCTATGGCATATGTTGTTGCCACAACTGTCCATGTACACTGACATACAAATGACTTCTCAAAATACAGTTTAACATTTAAAACAAAGCAAAACGTCAAAAAATGAAATATAACATTGCATTAACTACTGTCAGTGGCCAAGCATATCTTCCTGACCGAGAGGACCTATTGGTATCGATCACCGTAGGTCTTTAACCATATACAACAGATAAAGTGTCATTTCCTGATGTTTTGCAGCACTCCAAAGACTTATATCCTCATGTATTTATGCTCATTCAATCGTAAAGATGTTCTTGTTTCGATAAGCTTAGGATTCAGATTCCGTCCCAATTGCTAAATCCCTTCCTTGTTTTTGATGTACGAATAGAGAAGATCAATAGACAGGAATGAAAGACAGACAAACACAAAAGTTTAGCATTCTTCTTCTTATCTTTCCTTAGAATTTACAATCCAAGATCCAAGAAGTCTAATCGCATAATGATATCTTTGATAAGCACTTATTGTGATTAGCTAAGACCACTTGTGAACGCTCAACTCAATAACCTAAATAGAGAATGCAGTTCCTAAGGATAGTACCTATACATTATTGTTATATAAGTTGTATAAATACCCATAAGCATAGAATAACCTTATGCCTTATCTTCAGTTGTTAAATACCAAATTACAATCGTCTGTATGAACCCTGACATATAGCCTATGGCTTATAAGAAAATGTACTGTAGAGACTACAGGGAATTTTAAAGAGTGACTGTCTGTAAATTTATGTTCCATGTTGTCTTATTTGTTTTAAATTGAAGAATAAATGTAATTCTAATTGTATGGACTTGTTTGATCGTGTCTAGCAATTGCACTTATATCGCTCGTCAGTTATTCAGATATGATACAGTCCGAATGTACTGATATAAAATAATGTGTTTTGACTACAAAACCGAGGAAAAAATAGGGCAATATAAAAGTACAGTCTCGGAAAACCGTGTTTGTTCACTTCTCACATACTGAAGTTTGAGATTGTGGGAGTAAGTCAAATTAATGTACTGCTCATTTGGTATAAAGTTTCAGTTTCTTACAATACCTTAATGGTTCTCTCTGAGGAAACTTAAATATTGTGAATATTTTATCTCAGAACACAAAAGTGGTCTGCGGTCTCAATCTGTCTCAACTCATGTATACTTATGAATAAATGTTAATGAGCATTAGGCTAAAAACAATTGTTTCTGGTCAGGACAGTTTTGTCTAAAATGGTCACCCAGGCTACTCTTTATGGCAGTTACTGTTCTTATTATTCAATACTTTAGAGCAAGTGTGTATGTGGGGTAGATGTCATTTGCTTGTTCATGATTGACTCTGTTGTTGTCTTCACTGAAGTAGGGAGGGTTATTTTTGTGTTTCCCCACGGATCTGCAGACTGTATGGGCTGGACAAACACCCCCGATGCTGGGGTACGCGCACTGACCAGAAACAATTCTATTTTTTGGCCTTATGTACGATGTCTTGCTTTTTGTACACTGGATTTGGCTGCAACTGTGCTCCCAGTTACAGACTCCACCATTTTAAGTTGACAGTTATAAGATTTATTGTCGCCAATTTCAAATGTCAACTTGAAGTATATCCCAGTGACATAATCAATAGCAAGACTAATTTTGTCTGGGTTGATTGATTGGTCAACGCATTCTCCGGGAGAACAAGTCTTCGCAGGAGACACAGATGTAAAACACTTGTATTTGATTAATGGATTAAATGGAATTTTAGGTAATATTTTACCCAGTATGTAAAGGTCAGGGTCAAATATGAAGATATTAAGAGTAAAATCATATCTGATGACATAGCGAGAGGAGATACTTGAATATAGTGCGTATCTTTCTTTTTCCGAGCTAGGAACACAAAATAGTGGAATTTACTTCAAATGAAAATTCATCTGTGTTGGTAAACCATTGTATTGAATTGAACTTGTGTTCCAAACACAAACTTGAAAAGTGTACCTAAAATTTTAGACTGCACATTTCATTCTTTGACAACAGATTGATCCACTATTCAGTACAGGTATCCACACGAGACTAATAAGGGGGTCATAGCCAGGAAGTTTGTATCGCCCTTCACCTCAGGTGCAATTTTCATGTTTGTGTTTGGAACATTAGCTCAATTCGATACTACAGTGGATTCTTATACCAAATATGGCTATCATACAGTACAAATGATGTTACAACGGTTTGAATTCTACTAGTGTGGTCAATCTTGGCTAAAGGTCAAGTAATCTTATGTACAGGAGCATGACACGGATGCTCACGATTATGCAATTGGGCAAACATAATGACATATTTATGGCGGGTGACAGTTTGTTCCAGCCCCGGGGTAATAGCTACGATTGAATTGTCAGCAAGTTTAGTATGATGTGATGTGTTAATTGTAAAGTATGAGCTTATTATTTCATTGTTCTGTAAAAGTATAAATAATATTCCAGTCTTTACTATACTTGGGGACTTGGATGAGAGATGTGAAGCTGGCAAACCGAAATGTCAAGATCAGTTTCAGCTAATTCTGACTTGCGGATCAAGAACGATCCTGGTGTGTTGTGTGCAAGATTGCGTGGTGAGGTACGACTTAAGTTTCCCCAACACGATCTTAGCAAAGTGTTGTCTCCAACAACGTAATTATGATATGTATAGAAACAGCAACAGGATGTATGTATGCATGTATGCATGTATGTATGTATGTATGTATGTATGTATGTATGTATGTATAATCTTTTACACAAGCTTTGAAAGAAATTTGGTATGCATGTACGAGCATAAAGTTCTAGTAAAACATATTCTTGTATTAACAATTGAATTACGTATACTGGTTAATTTATTTTAATACCTTTTCAACTGATTTTGAGTTAAACTCGCCTGTCTCCTGAGAACACGATGTTTTCGACATAACTTGTCACACAATCTAGTCGTTTTTGGGACGTTTTTTTCCATCAGCTGGTTAAATAGATATTTCCTCTACTTTTTATTTTCATTACCTCTAACGATTACTCTTAGTTTTCTGAATCACGACACTCTTTACTTGACTTCTTTTGATCCTTTAACTTAAGATTTAAGTAATCAAAGTGCAATTTATCGTTCATGATCTAATGGCACATTGAAAGTCGATCGCGAAGAAAAGATTTTGCATACCGCTGCAGGGATATCCTTTAGACATAGATTGCCGAATTGAACTTGACAAATGAATGAAGAGAACAGATAACGTTAAATCCGTAAAATCCATTATCGAATACCCCATACCTTGTTCGATGTCTCTACAAAATGCTGGTATTGACATGTCTCTGTTAACATGTTTGATTGGAAATACTAGTGCTATTGAAAAGAAGCTTTGAGAAGACTCGGTTTTTGACATCATTCTAGGTAACATCTTCATATTCTCAAAATAACGGTCTTTCAATGTTCATCTTCTCTCATCGCTCATCTAAGAAAATATGTAGATACAATATACTTTTTGAAATACGACACACACCTATATGAAACGGAACCCTGGATTTAGGACCAGATAAGTTTACCGAATCCTTTCCACTCAATGACAATGAAAATATATTAAAACCTGCTAAACGTTTCCAGTGTAATGAATGTTTGTAAAAAATTTGAATGATAAACTATGATTGGATATTGAAGTCCCGTTTATTCAGAAGTTTAGATGTCAAGCCCCCGCTGGGGTGTAGCTTTTTATCACCCCAAATCGTTACATTATTTAGAGTATAGCACAATAGAACTGTTAAAGTAACTATCCTTCCAGCTAGCTCGAGCAACATTTTCTACTTGCTGTATGAATACTGTCTTCATTTCAGAAACTTCAATTGAGCTGAGTAAGGGGCGAGATCAATAATTCAATGAAGCATATAAAAAATTAAATTCTTTTGCTTTGGGGTCATGCATTTGGGGCCATTTTAGTTCTCATCCTACAAAAATTATTTTAATTTTAATGGATCTGTTTAGTACCCCTCAATACAAATATTTCTCAAAAAAATGTCGTCAAATTGATAATTGGAAAATGTTTGCGTTTAGCACATTCATGGCACTAAAATAAAGTATCAACAAAAGAACTACTTTTTCCTCAATTCAGCGTGGCTTTATATTCATAGCACTATGTATTACTAAAAATGTTTTTTACCAAGATTTTACTTTGAACCTCCAGCTAATGATAAAGTCATCATTTACTTTCATCAGATAATGTAGATATTCTTCAAGGTTTTGCTGAAGTTACATTTCATGCAATGAAATTACGTAGAGAGATTTATGTAAATTTATCATAATTTCATTTGTAACATATTTCCACTTACTTAATTTATTCGTAATTATATCATGTCTTCAACAATTAAGCAACTAGCCTTGGATATACAGAATAAAAGACTACACTATATATTACTACATACTGATTTTTTGGAATAGCTTGTGTGGGTTGACACAATTTTCAATTTTTCCCCCAATTAGTTAGAATGGGGGGGGGTTGGGGTTCTGAGACCTAAGTCAAAGAATTTACTTTATATCCTGCATTGAACTATTGATCTCGTCCCTTAGTCCTGCTTTATTTCCCTTACTTTCGAATTCAAATATTGTAAACTAGAAGGCTAAATGGATGTTTTAAAGTATAGATGTGACATGACAGGTAGAAAAATAAGATAAACTTCGTAGGCTAACTTTGAGAGTGGTTATTCTCCAGAAACAAGCCGATGACATACACATGTAGAAAAAAAAGAAAATTAAAAAAATGCGCGCCGTGGATACAATAATTCAGAATTGTATTGTCATTGGGCAATAGCTCAGAGCTGTTACCGGACAATAGTTCAGCGTTACTATTGTCATTAGGCAATAGTTCAGCATTGTCAGTGGACAATAGTTCAGAACTGTTATTGGAATATTTTAGAACTGTTAGTAGGACAATAATTCAGCATTGTCATTGGGCGATACTTTAGCATTGTCATTAAGTAATAAATAGTTCAGAACTGTTATTAGATTGTTCAGCATTGTCATTGGGAGATATTTTAGCATTGTCATTGAGTATTAGTTCATCATTGTCACTGAACTATAGTTCAGAACTATCATTAGGTGATAGTTCAGAAGTGTATGAAGGCAATAGTTCAGAATTTTCGTTTAACAATAGTTCAGAACTAGTATCAATAGGATTTCAACATTGGCATAGGGTGATAGTTAAGACTCGTGAATGAGCAATAGTTCAGAACTGTCACTGGACAACATTTCAGCATTACCATTGGGCAATAGTTTGGAACTGTAGTATACATGTGTGCCTTTACCACATACAACAATGATGGACAGCTGTGGCATATTCTAGACTATCATGTAATAATATTCTAAAGATATATCAGAATTTTCACATCAATAAATGTTTAAATGACATCACGTTTCAGACTACTTAAGTTTTGAACTCGTTCATTACAATGACACATACACATACATGACAGGGTGCATTCTGGTGTTGTCTATTCCAGATACCATAGTAAGTAGATACTACTGTTACAATGTTCCTAAATTTTGAATTCAAATTTGCATATTCCATTATCTGTTCGAATGGCCATTAAATCAAAATTAATTGCCTTTAAACTGCGTTTACAGATATGGACTAAATACACCCAAAATCGTTCAAATCTTTTGATGTATATTATATTTCCAAAACTATTTTGACTTTAACTATACACACAAAGATGTCACCGATCGAGGTTAACATAGTGGTATTTGAAAGCCGACGATAAGTTGCCTGTTGTTTGAACCCTTAGGGCCTTGTCATTTGAATGTCGCCATTAACAACAGATGTTAAAGTGGCACAAGCTGAGATTATACGTATTGGGCATATATTTTGCTTCATATAAAAAAGGTACACGCAGTATTGACCACGGTTTTCGCGATTTTATTATTATTTTTCTCGAATATGTAAAAAAAGGTTTAGGGTTGGCGTGAAAAACTAGGTGGGATCGGGTACCGGAACCAAACAACTTTTTTATTTGGCCTTATCATGATTTGCGTACATTAATATAGAAAATAACACAAAATGCATCACTGTAAGTATTTAGTGATCAACCAGGTTAGGGAGTCATAAATTCATCGAGGCCGCATTTTTACAGCGGAAAGAAAATTGTTAGGAGTTAACATATTTTCTTTCTCACTGAATGTACATTGCATTTTTTTCATTCGAACCCCTCTGTACTGCTAACGTATCGATTTTTGTTGAAGGTGACATATAAGGCTCGTGGGGTGAGAGGAATTACCTCATGACACTATAATATAATAATCTACTACCACTACCACTACCACGACTACTACTACTACTGCTGCTGCTGCTGCTGCTACTACTACTACTACTACTACTACTACTATTACTACTACTACTACTAGTACTACTACTACTACTACTACTACTACTACTACTACTACTACTACTACTACTACTACTACAACAACAGAGGCGCCACTCGTGAAATGAACCTTCACAAAATATTGTTTCACTCTAATGAAATCTAGCTAAAAGGAAAATCAAGAATTTTTCTTAATGACGTTCAAATTAGAGAAATAGAGAAACTTCCCCCAATATTATCATTTCTCGACCATAAATACAAGATATATGTCTTCCATGGCACAGCGTTTTTATGCTTCTGAGAAAATGCTTTGATGTCTAATATGCAAATTAATATTTCATTGAAAAGTTAAGACTGTCATCCATATAGTATAAGTATATATAAGGAAAACCATCCAAAATTTGTGATATTTGTATGCGCGAATGTTTCCAAAAACGTGAACATTCTTGGTGTAATCTCATAGAATATGTATACCAAACTTTAATTCATTTGAACCAATGGTTCTTAGAAAAATGGTGAGTGACAGACAGACAGACAGACAAAGAGAGACAGATAGATAGACAGACAGACACCTCCCCCGCGCACGCGCGCACACACACACACACACACACACACACATGGCACCGGAACAGAGCGTCCCTTTGGCTGCTAAAAATAAAAAAATAAATCAGTGCATAAGATCGCTATGAAAAAAGCTCTCTGGTAATCATGAGCTCAAAATGTTACAAAAATAAAAGGGAAATTCAACGCTTACATGTATTGCAACTTCAATGTATTGATATGTAGTCACTGACCCACTTTAAGCGGCATAGCAAGTTATAATCACTTATGATCCGACTATGATATCCGATAAGTTGAGGTATATTGATTGTTATGTGCGATGAGGTATATTGTATTGTAATGATAGTAACATCTTATACCCGTATTACCCTTTGCCATTAACAACCCATGGTTAGGAAATTACTATGGCAACCTTTCAAACATCGCATCAAGTCATATCCTAATTTCCCATGTACAAATCACATCGGATCGGATACGCCATAAAGCTACTTCATGCTATGCAAGGAAATAAATGAATTGAGAGATGTTAAAGTAAATTGCACAGGCTAACATTATCATACGCAGCAGTTCACTCCCTTCTTCTTTTAGTTTTCTCTGATCAGTAACGATTTTTATTTCCGCACACACGATAATGTTTTTTCCATTTAAACATATACCAACAAATGCTCATCAGAAGAATAAGAAATGCTCATTAGGAAAAGTGAAAGACACAGAGATTAGTCATAAAAAATTAATGGAATTTTATAAACAGTCACTGGACAAAATTGATTATGTAAGCCTCTTATCTTTGGTGACATTTAACGCATGAAAAAAATGACGTCTAGCGCTGCGAGTATCCTAAAGCATTGTGGGCGCTATCGGTTTCAGTTGTTAAACTTTATCTTCTTCGCAAAAAAGAGTATAAGTGGAGACGTTATGGTCGAATGATTAGAGTGGCTGGCCTGGAATCCGCAGGTTTCAGGTTCGCTGTCATTTCTCGTTTTGTGACATTCACTAGTATAATGGTGAAGTCGATGTTTTGCAAAAAAACAGCACATCTAGACTTAACGAAATCTTACTCCTTACAGAAAGAGAAATAGTTTAATTCAAAATGTCACGAGCTACGTCAAAGTGACAAAACCTGGGAGCTGTGTGGAAGATTTAGGATTAAGTTGCAATAAGGTAAAGTTAGTTTATTAAAAAGTGACAATCTTAACGTGAAATAGAAACAAGGTATCTTTCGATCGTGATTTAAAAAAAAAAAAAGAATCTCTCCAAGGAAGCAGCTTGAGCTTAAAGTGTACGGTTAAAGGGTATAAAGGGTATGGTTGAAAGTATCATGAGTTCATTTAGATGTTTGAAAGTCTAGGAAAATACTCTTGTTTTACACCACAGGAGAGTTTACAAGAAAATGTCAACGGCATAAAATGATTTCAGTCCTCTTTCAGTGTGCGAAGATGCAAAAGTGTATTTTTTCTAAGCTTGAGAGCACCATAAAATAGTTATGACAGTTGCAGTCACATTTCGATGCCCCTTTAAGTTATAATACTCATGACCTGTCTATACTTTATAGTATACAAATCGTCGAATTTTCAACAATTAGTCACCTGAGCAACAAAATAGTAAAATAGCTTTTAGATTAACATACAGTCTAGGAGGAACAATTGTAAATTTATCTTGAGCATATATACATAATGTTGATCATTTTATGTTCCATAACAAAGGAGTGCATGCGCGTATTACTGTGAAACAATGTTTTTTAATCAACTAACTGTTGTTATAAAGTAAACTAATTATTTAGGGAAACGTCAAGGGGAATAGGGAAACGTCAAATGGAATATACCAAGCCTTGGGTTCATATTTGGGGATTACACTAAAATGCTCTGATAGGAATACACCATGCACGAGCAAGGTTCAGCAACAAATACATGGAATATATCCTCTAGTCGTTTTACGTCACGACGACGCATGTCTACGTCACTGATTCTGTTGTGTTCGAAATATGAGTCAAAACATACAAAATTGTCATTACTTTCCCCTATTTTTCTGTGATATTACTGGCGCTGGTATAATTATAATATTCTTCGATATTGTTCTTCCTCCAGCCGGAAAATACTCCTGACCTAAGCGTTGTCACTACTCGTCTAGCAACTCGTAATGACAAAGGTCCCCTAGGTCACTCGTATTTCCTTGACTGAACGAAGACAAATATTGGGGAATAACACGTAAATATTCAGGACAGGATGCATTGGGGAGTGGTGTGATTCGTGTATCAGCGGCTCATAAGAAAACATGTGTGCATCTATAATCACTGTTCTTTTCTCTGGGCAAATAATGAACTATCACCGGTATATGTCTAGCCGCGGAACATTTTCAATCAGTGTATAAACCACTGTGTGTGTACGATTTCCCAAATGTATTCATTATAGACAAGTTGCTTAAACTTTCTCCATCTCAATTAGAGTAGATCGCAGCAAAGTAGTCCGACTTGTCTAGCCAATTCCTTTTCCTACCTTTATCTATAGGGTTTAAGGAATTTGAAAGTGTATGCATACATGAATTCACATATATGAAACTAAACGGCATTACTTTGATAAAGTGTACTTATGAGATACAGTGAATTCGTCCATGCGTATAAACAGGCCAGTGAATCAATGAATGTATATAAACATTAAAGATAAAAAACACATTATATAATATCGAAATTCATATCATATCATTAAACACTGATTTCAAAGATCGGTGTTTGCAAATAATATAATGGATATAAATATAATGGGCCAAATCGTGCTGTATGTCAGTTTAATTCAATTGAGGAAGCTTTCTCTGTTTGCAAATTTCTATAAGGCCTAAAAACATAACTTTTTGGTTCCAGTTACCCGACCCCACCTAGTTTTTCACTGCCGACCCTGAACTTTTTTTTACGTATTCGAGAAAAATAATAATAAAATCGCAATTTTTTTTTTTTTTTAAGTCTCACGAGAAATAGTGGATGTTTAAACTGATATCAACTTAAAAGGACACTATAAAACTGTTCTCCCAATCTAGATCTGTAATGGCTGTACATCTGATAGGAAGAAATAAATAACACAGAGACCATTTGGAGAACAATGGGAAACCTGAACACATGAAAAAAATATAAAAAATGAAATAAACTAAAAAAATCTACCTACCCACCTATTCTAAAATTGAGCGTAATCGGAACCACACAATTTTTCTCTTGGGCCTAAAAAGGATAAAGTAAAAGAAAATAAAACTTGACTTTTGAAAAAAAGGCGGGAAAAAAGAAGCAGAGATGTAACTATCACGGGTTATTATAGGCCAGATTCAGCTTAATTCATGCTATTACATGAAGACGTACGTATTCTGTCAAACTAATACATGGTACACCGTACATAAAAAGTGAGTGTTTGGTAGACATTAAGTTACAGTTTAAAAGTGGTCAGATGAACTTCGGAAAACTCTATGTATCTCTAATGTGGTGACAGCCGCAGCGCATGCGCAAATAACCGGTTGTATTATTATATTACTTCTCACGTTGACGTGGAACCATCCTATCCGCTGGCGAGTAATTAATGTGTTTTGATTTTACCACTGACTTTGTTGGAATAATTCCTTTGTCTTCCTTGTATATCACGGATCACTTTGACAATACATTGTGAGTTACCAACGTGTCACCCTACTTGAGTGTATACATTGCCTGCCTTGATTCCAATCATGTAGATGTGGTTGCCCTGACGACCTAAAATTTATTCTCAGTGAAAGAGTGACGTTTTGGACCAAAACCTTGAGAGCAGCAGAAAGCCAGACGCTTCAGTCTATCAACGGAGACGAATAGCGCTCGTGTTTATCGATCGTATTACAAAGTGTATGTACAGAACTTCTCCATTGTTCCCAGTACGTACGGTCTCAAATTTGTTGCACAAGACGGAGACGTGATTCATTCCAGTGTCGTAAGAAAGGTAGTAGGTAAGGTATGTAAGAGTTTGCTTAATCACAGACCATATTCACCACTTATTTTTGTTGGTTTTCGTTGGCTAATAAATGTATATTTCCCATATGCTCTTTACATGTATGATATAATATTGTGTTGTCGATTTGTCCGTGTTGTTCTGTATACTAAAACCAAAGCTAAATGTAACAACGGAAGTATGAAAATACTCAGTACCTTAGTCTGCTATCTCCATTACTCATTAAAAGGAGGATCAAGTATATATATTCACTTATGCTTGATTTCAGTGTCACCAGTTCTTGTATACGTGGAACGGTTTTCACATTACATATATATTTTCTGGTGTGACTTTATTTGATCAAGTTCGTCTAATCAGTATACAAAAAAATTTAACTAGTGATTTCAGGATGTTAAAATGGAAATTGTAATACTTCCGAATGGACTGAGAGATTGCATTTATTTAAATTTACATATGTTTGAATGTAGAAAAATGTTCATTTTTCATAGAAACTAGCCCATACCTAATGTTTATGTATTTCGTTACTGGTAGAGAATTGCTTGTCATATAATGACCATTAAAGTGGAAGAAAACACACATTCCTGTCTTAGCTGGATAAGTATTAAATCTTCCAGTACAAACCTCAAACAAGCCTTTTTTTTAAATAGCACAACAAAGACGATTTGCTTAAACCATTTAATGTACCATATACTCCATCCTGATAGTGCAAGCACGTATATGTTTTACATATAATTAGAGATGTTACAGGAAAGGTGTCAACGTTTCAAGTCTCCATGATATGTATTTTGTTACATGGAACTCCTACTGAACTATAGAATGTTATTTTTCATTTCCGTCTCTGTGTATGTTAGTAGTACATGCTATGTTATGATAGCAGTATCATTATTTGTATTGCTGATTTCAATATCTATAAAACGATGGTATAGACTGCGGTATATAAATATTGGCGGTTTCAGTACCTTACTATTGATTATCACTACTGTATTTGCTATAGCACACAATGGTGGAAAGTATCACATATGTTAAACTTAGCAGTGAATTAATTCAGGTAAAACACATCTCTGTTGACGCTGTATGGAATGCTAGTAGTTTACTCGATTTGATTTGTTTGCTGACAGTCTAACATTGATACACTAGGGGATATACAATTCCACAATCCCCCTACTTCATCCTACCTACCTACCTACCTATTATCTACACGAACACTTGCACATGCATGCATGCATGCATACATACATACATACATACATACATAAATACATACATACATACATACATACATACATACATACATACATACATACATACATACATACATACAGACAGACAGACAGACAGACAGGCAGGCAGGCAGGCAGGCAGGCGGGCATACATACATACATACATACATACATACATACATACATACATACATACATACATTAATTTTATTTTTATTTCCAAAATACATTAAATTAGCAGGTACAGGTACAGTGTTAATGAGTACCCACTGCAACTAATAGGAAATATTTCAAATGGCATTTTAACATACTATCCGCATCACCAAGGCAATTATTGTGTGTTAGTAGTTATAACCCTTCCATCTCTTTCTCCAGATATTACTAGAACCAATTATGGAACTACTGCTGCAACATTTTGCAATAAATGTACAATGTCTTATTCAAACCGGCTTTCACAAGTCCACTTGTAAATCTGTTAGGAATATTGCCAAGGCTTCCTCATAATAATACGGTAACTTTAGTGCGAAACCCATAGTTATTTATTTCCAGTGATAGTGTGAAGTGTTTCTCAAACTTAGTGATATAACATTCGAAATATGAGCATCGAATGGAATGGCGATTTCAATCAATCAACCAAGTCTTTTTGTTCTGTTTGTCGATGACACCAATGCCCGGACGTGTGTTTTGGTGAAGAAGTGTGGGTTTTAGGAGAATGTCTGTGTATATCTGATTATCAGCATTACTATCTTGGCTTTTCTTATAGATTATATTAACTATTCGATTATGTCTTTGTTGGTACAGTTTCTGGAATTGTGCACAACCATTGAGTACATAGGATGCTGTTTCAGATGGATGTCAACAGAACAGATTTTGCATGATTTTGTGTATGTAGTTGGATAGTAAAGGGACGGCGGGGGGGGGGGGGGCTCACACTGGAGTAGTTCTAATCGACCTCTTGCTGCAAAGGATCTTAGTTTGTCGTTGATGTTGTGATTATTCTGGTAGGCGGCTTACAGGGAATGGTAAATCTTCCCCGCATCCCAAAGTGTTCGCCCCTGTGACTACATTGCTTTGAGATCTGCTGCTTGTTGCTGTAAACTAAGCTGTATGTAAGGTAAAAAGAACTAGCTGATGTGAATGTTAATGAAACCTCTTTGTCGATATGCAATTCCAATATATAATTGTCATCCACTTTTAACAAAGTTACATACATACATACATACATACATACATACATACATACATACATACATACACACACACACATACATACATACATACATACATACATACATACATACATACATACATACATACATTTCAATCCTGATTCTGGGGAGGGTGTGAGAGAGGTTTTCCCCTCCCACAGTAGTATTTTTAAAGAATAAGGACATGTAGGAGGACATTTAATGGCATAAGATGTCAAACCAGATACATTACTGAAAGCCATAGAGTATTCTAAAATTGTCTTCAATACCCTAATTACTCGTGTCAATACATTATTATACATCTGTATGACTATATTACCAACATTTTAACTTACCTTATTCAGAGCTAAAGATATTTTGGCAGTCAGACACATTTGCTCGGCTATTGACTGCCTTATGGTTAAATGTATGCAGAGAGTGAATGGGAAACAGATACCAGAGAGAGATACAGACAGACAGACAGACAGAGGAAGGCATACACAAATACATTCGTGTGGCTGTCACTGAACTCATCATTTAATATAGGCTTTAGAAAGTATTGCGGCGAAGCTGCGAGTAATTTTTTAATTTACTCGGTAAACGACCGCTCCTGAGGTTTAATTTGGTTCAAATCATGAGCAAAATATTTTGCTCCCACTTTCAGACCTCTTTGAACCCTCAACTTTTCATGCCCCCCCCCCATTTCTTGCCAGGCTCCCCTGCTGTAAATTCTGACCCCAGCCTTACCATGTACCCACACCATAAACTGTCAAATTTATAGATAGATATATAAAGAAAGAAAGAAAGAAAGAAAGAAAGAAAGAAAGAAAGAAAGAAAGAAAGAAAGAAAAAGAATAAAATAAAATAAATTGAATTAGTTAATTAATTTTATAAACTAAATACATGATTAAATGGAGTCATGATGGGCGAATGGTTAGAGTGTTCCTTGAACGCAACTTTGGATGGATATTTTGGTACACTGTCAATGTTGTGTCAAACCGGACCTTATTACTCAAAGACCTACGTAATCGAACATTACACTGCTTATTCATCACGATCATGTCATATATTCAACTGAAGTTTATGTACTACGTATGTGTATGATTTACACTGCCAAGAAAGGAAAGTTGAACTTTGTTCATAGCAAAAGGTATGTAGAGCCGATAACTTCGTTAACGTACATGTTTGTAAATGTCATCGCAACTGAAAAGGACAAGAATATGCCAAGATGGGGTTGTATTTTCAAGCTGAGTATTTTGTATTAAATCGTAATTTCACACAGTATATCATTATTTCTGTGTTATACTGTCATTATTGCTAACGGTTGCAAGCTTTTAATGTAATATTTAACAGAAAACTAGTGAAGGCCTATAATTTTCTTCACATTCCCGCACACCAGTTTGTTTATGTATGTACATGTAGCACCCTCCTTGCGCGTGACATGTTGTAATGTAGTCGGGCCCGGCCCTTCAAAATTTGGGATCGTAATTAGACTTTGTAATCGGCACAGATCTTCTGACATACATGTTAAGCGTTTACGACCACTCAGTTTGTCACTAGTTGCATATTTCATTTGGACTTAGAATAAGCATATATTTGGTATTTTAATAGCAAACCCATTTGTTTGTAGGTGTATGTCAGATGTATTTTTTACTAAAACATGGCATTTGTAAGCGTATTTTGTTTCCATGGAAGCCCTTCTCCAATTTTAGATAATCTGTCTTACAATGGATAGCACTAGTGCATACATGTATATGCCAAAAGTAAGGAATTTTTTTCTTCGAATTTTACATAAATTTTGTCAAATAATACATAATATGGTGATTTAGGTTACCATGGCAACAGATGTTCCTAAAATAATAAATATTTTTGAACTCAGCATACCAAACTACCCATTAAAAGGTGGTCCATATGCAAATAAACTGTGTTATAATTAAATTTACCTTGTTATTTTCCAGATATGTAGGTGTTTAACCAACATATTTTTTACTCTACTCTGTTTCCATGGAAACAGTTGTCCTATTTTAGACAATTTGTGTTACACCAGATAGCCCCATCTCATGCATGTCAAAAACAAGGAAGTTTTTTCATTAATTTTTATTTTTTCCATGTTTTAAGTCAAATTTTGGAAAAACCATCCACACATTATGGTGGTTTTGGTTACCATGGCAACGGATGTTAGTAAAATGACCCCCTTTGTTCAACTCAGCATAACAAACTCTCCTAAGTAGGATGGTTAATATTCAAATAAACGTGATTTTTATCAAAACTATTATTATATAATATTTATTCAATTACTATTAAATATACCAAAATGCACCTAATCGACCATAGTCGTCAGAAATCATGTAATGGCGTGTGATATTCATAAGGTATAACACTTGTGATTAACATGCGTGTGAGTAAAGTAAAACCTTTTAGGATTTGTTCCACAGTTCAGAAACTTCCATTTGTATTGAACGGGGACTTAGTAGATAAATGCAATTTCAATTCTAGATATTATCAAAAACATTTTGTTAGTTCAAAAAAAATTTGTTAGATAAACACTAACGATGCTGTCGTCGTTTTCGGTAAATGAATATGTCTAGAAAGAACTTAAAATAACTTTTAAAACTATTATATAGATAAGAAAGACGATATTCCCTCGTGTCATTCTTGTTGTCTCCATGCTTAATTTAAAACAGTCGTTGAAGAGCAAATTTGCGTCAACATACCAATTCATGAACAGGAATAGTATAGAATTCCATGCATCATTGTCTGTTGAGATTGTCTTCAAGGAATATACTCTTAACTCTACCGTTACGTTACTCTACGTGTACTAGTACAGTGAAACCAAGTACCAAACAATCTTTAAAATTCTGTTTGACTAAAACTGGCAAATCTCAGCAAATGTCATATTTAATTGTTATGTCGGGGAGCAATGAGTACTGCGGTTTTCATTTTACAATATTTAATTCGTTTTTCCGCTGACGCAACGAAAAATATGCTGTAGGCGGTACGTCTGGACGTTGCCGTAAAGAAACCATTAGTTAACGACGATGCTGTGGTGGCGATATTTAGGAATTGAAATATTCATACTGGCTTTACATACGATGTTACTGTTTTGTATTTTAAGCATTATTAGTCATTCTGTGTACAAATCGTATATATGATGTCTACTTTTAGTATATAATTTGATATTACGTAATAACCAGAATTTAAGATCGAATTTCAGAACCTTAAAAACCTCTTGATTTATGCATCTCAGATCTTAGAGGTCTCTCGTCTTGAATAGCTCAGTAGGAAAATAAGAATTCAGTTGCAAACCAAAGCTTGCTATGTTAATCAGTCAATGATAGCGAGAAATTGAACAAGTTGTTCTAGGGGATAGAAAGTAAGGTTGGTTTACCTACAGCTAAAATTAGCAATTATAAAACCAGGAAGGAAAACCGCTTTCACTAACTCTGCAGCTAGCACACGACCTCTCTAAAATACAGCTACAGGAAACGGGCAATTCTATCATAGGTGAGAGCTGCTGTGGATCGAACTATCATACACAAACAATAAGAGGACCCCAACGTTGGCCTCAACATTGTTTGGGCAATGTTTCATGAGGTGTGTAACTCCAAATGTTGTCTACTTACCCATGATAGATTGGCAATTTGTAACTCTATTTCAGATAAAGGTTTCATGTACCAGGTTCGATTCAAAAGGAATTTCGTGGGTATCTGGTATCTATGGATAGGAAATACATCTAAAACGAAATTAGCCTTCCTTTAATGTAGAATCACACAGAAACACCGTGACCGATTCCGTTGCTGTATTTTGGCATGGGTTGACATTTTACAATTTTAACAAGAAGTGAGGGACCATCTAAAACATTTTCCAATGCATTGAAAAATAGGTGATTATGTTCGTCCATACGTCAATCAATTTTCATATTAGACTTACACTTTCATTTCTGTTATTCATTGTATACGTTTAAATTATTCAGCTTGAATGTTCTATTTCATGGATAAACGCTGTCGAGTTGTTCCATTTCATTTGTTTTTTTAAATCGATAAAGGAAGTTTCTGAAATCTACCGCAGTAGAAGTGTCAGCTATATTTATACTAATACTTTTACTGGGTAAAGATTTCTTTGGGATTTTGACAGCTGTGTGACGGTTGTCACCAATAATCCTACAATCCAAGGTAAATCTTCATTGAGCAGGAAATCCTATGCCACGAACTCTATTGTTAACAGGATTGCAAGGAGTGAATTATAATGCATTTTTCGATGAACATGTCAATATTTTATTAAATGCAGCGCTGAGAAAGACTTTGCTTTCTGCATAATATGATTATACATTATCGTGACTCTGGGATTACATACCAAACCGCCCTAATCTGCTGCATCCTTATCGACTTATGTTTGGAATATAATTAATATAAAAGAATTGATTTCAAAGTGTCAAAATTGGTGCTACTCATATCAAGCAAAAGTTCCTTTGTACAAATATCAGTTTATACTTTACAATAGACTAATCATGCTGTAACTAGGATTAACTCCCCTAGAGATTTGAAGAAAGAATTTTAATGTACGTGTGTCTGAGGAAATACCCTTTAAATGGTGACAAGAGTAAATGTCAACAGATAGAACCTATGGAAATTAAACCCACTTTAATAAGAAATGAAAGCTCACAAGTGTTATATTTGATATCGGTACTTCTGGATGAATAAAGTACATAAAAGTATAATTTTTCGATTTCAATCATTAGGAATTGTAAGTATTTAATATCTTAGACAAACTGTGACAATCACATTATGGACCCACTCATCTGACTGGCGCTGCAGGTGTACCTACTCTTGCTTTTTATTAAAACATGCAAAACAGCTTCTGTCTGAATATGACAAATCAGAGCAAACATGATACAAATTATCCACGGGTAGGTAAAATACACAGCTAAACTTCCACACCCCTGCAATAGTGACAGGGCTACTACAGAGGTGTTAACAGCCCTGCTAGAATGCTTTTACAGAAAGGATGTTACAGATCTCCTATGTATGAGAAACCATGCTATGGAAGTGTATGCGTGGATTTCCCTCGTTCTTTCACAGCGGTTGTTGAAAAAATACCATCATCTACAATTGAGACCATTCAAGTAGCTATTACAGTGGTCGGCACACCAGCTGTACAAATATGTTAATCCGAGGACTCGCGTTTACTACGATGTGAACGATAGCATGCTGCTCACCTGACCGACATTTTTTTTTCAAAAGGTACCGACAGTCATGGCAAGCATACGTCCATTTACGAGCAAGCATTGTCGATCTTATCTTCTATATCTTCTCGAAGTGAACGCATTTTGGATTGCTCTATTACTCAAAGATGACTGTTTGTCATCAGTAATACTTTTTTGTCAATGACTGTACTCATTTTAAGACTTATTTGTCACTATAAGGCGTAAATAAATTGTGTGGTTTCGATTAAATTCAATTTAAAAATAGGTGGAGTAGGTAGATATTTTTATTTTATTTTATTATATTTTTTTCATGTGTGGGCGTCTAGTTCAGGTTTTCCATTGTTTTTCAAATGGTCTCTGTGTTGTTTATGTCTTCCTATCAGATGTATATCCACTACAGATTGGAAGAATAGTTTTATAATGTCTTTTTAAGTTGATGTCAGTTTCCGCACCCACTATTTCTTGTGAGACTTCACGATTTTCGTGATTTTAGCTATTTTCTCGAATACGTAAAAAACAAGTTTAGGCTCGGCGTGAAAAACTAGGTGGAGTCGGGTAACCCGAACCAAACAACTTTTTTATTGGCCTAATGAACAATATTTATGTTTCCTTTACATGTGTTATCACATTAAAAACAATGTAATGACGTATAGACTTTATGATTATTATTGAATTGGCATATCGCATTCCAGAGTGACTGCTTGTAGCTCAGATTTAATGACATTGTGCAAGTCAGTAATACCACACCACCTGTCTTTCAATGGTGCAATTCACTTCTTTTTTCCAGAAATACAAAGAATAACGTAACGAGCACGCACCTGAAAGCGAAAAATCTATATTCAAAAGTTATTGATAAGTGACCTTATCAATCATTCTAGATCATTTGAATAGTAATGACACACAGTTTATGTCGCTTTCTCATTGATCGAAGCACGATTTTAAAAACGTTACCCACTTAAAAGATATAATATTGAATAAAACGCGGAGCATGTCGCATCACAGCGATTACCAAGATGATAACAAAAGTGACAGATGGTTCTGGTTGAGAAGATTTTAGCATTCATATCGGTAATTTCATCAGTCCGTTGTGTGCAGAGAAGTTGATGAATTGACGCTATGTATTGAATATTAAAGTAATTTTACCTGGCTTTGTAATACCTTCCCACAGCATTCAAACGTATTTTAACCATACGATAACTTAGAAGTGAAAATCATATACGCTACTGTGTAAGTATTTTGTTCATGTACCAGATTTCCCCCAAAGACAGCTGATATATTGAAATGTCATTATAAGGTACGTCAAAATCACTGAACCATCCATTCGTCTGCGTTTATAGTTTATAGGTCTTGAAATGCCCTTTCTGAATTACATATTCAATTTTTGTTCTTGTCAGGTGCAGCAAAAGGGCATTTGAGTACAAAATGAACATTACTGTGTAAGAACCATAATTTGCAGTGGGAGAAAGCTAAACAAATATTCATAGCGAAGACATAAACCTTTATTATACTTAGGAGGAGAGGTTTGCGACTCTACTAGTACTATAGCTGTAGTTACCGGGGCGAGGTTTGCGACCCAGATCTACCTGTATGTTACTGAGGAAATGTTCTGTGACCCTTTTATACACATATTGTACTAAGGAGCTGGTATGCGACTCTTTTATAACTAGATTTTACTGAGATGGAGGTTTTTCGACCTTTCCATACCAGTATTTTACTTAAAGAGAGGTTTGCGGCTTAACTGTAATTTAGTTAGGGAGGGCTCTGTACATGTGACCCTCTTAGACCTGTATTTTACTAAGAGTGGTTTCTGACCCTTTTATACCTGTATTTTACGAAATTGAACACGAGAATATGGCACATGCAAGCTTCGTCCTTTAGAGAGTGTGTGAGAGAGTGGGCTGATGAAATGTAGTATTTGATACGGGGCATAACGGAAATGAGTTTTGGGATTAGTTTAGTTATTTTTGTAATATATAGCAATACCATACACGGAAAATACTTCTATAACTATAAGTAATATGGCCTTCAGTCATCGTAGGAAAGTTTCACTAATTGCTTAAATTTGTGGGCGTGGATAATGCTGCAATTATAATCATAATTGATATACATGTCCCAATATCTGTCACTTTAATTTCAAATATTCTCATTTGCAATTCAATAAGAAGCTAACATAACAAAAATACTATTTCTTTGTACATGTCAAAAAACAACATAACCCAGTTTAAAGAAATAGTAAATTGCAATTGGTAAATATGAGACTTTGTCATGATGCTTGTTCGTTCCAAACCTGTTCAAACAGAATGTCAATTGTAACCTATACAGTGTTAGATTTTATGAAACTGTGCTATCACATGCTGTCCTTCAAATGAATGCATAATATCGCTATGTATTGTGATACCAATAAATCCTGCCGGGCAAATACGTTCAGTGTTGATGGTAATCTATATTAAATTGCAGCTGACAATGTAGCCTTTCACAAAAACTCATAGGATGTCTCACAAACAATAACACCGCTATTTATTTAGAAATTGAACTGATGCAAGGTTTCTGTGACATTTTTTATTATGAATAAAATCTCGTTGTTGAAAGCTGAAAAAAAAATACAATCTGGAAAACTGTCAAGCCAGTTCCATCTCAAATTGCCAATTCACAATTATTTTATAAGTAAGGTTCAATCTAGCACACCATCCTTCTAATGTTTCCAACTGATGAACGCAAGGGATCTGAAAACTGTAGTACAGTATGTACAGAAGAGCTAATATGAATATTGTAAATCACCTATCAAATAGCAAAGCCCATGCACTTATATCGTCATTGAAGCATGTTTCTCAAACAAAAGAATATCGTCATGAATTTGCCTCCTTATTAACAAAATTAAAACGTTGTAGGTGACATATACTCGTAGCCTTAAGACATATGGCGGCTAACTTCATATTCATTGCTGGAATACCGATAACGCAAATTATATTTGCTTGTGAAACCGTTCGCAGAAACCGTTCATCACGACAATGATAAGGTTTGCAGAGTAAAAATGTATTTTTTATTACTTTGTCATCAGGTGCAGACTGATTCTAAAATAACCATTACAATCTTAACTCCCGTAATCATATTCGGTGTTCGTGATCTTACGGAGTAGGGCTTATCGTGAACATTTATGCGATTCTGATTTATATATAAATATATATGTGTGTGGTGTGTGTAGCAAGTTACAAAGGCAGTACGAATTTAAAGGTTATTGGTCGTATTGATGTATAATCACGTTTCTTGAGATATTTGTGCTAAGTGAAATAAATAGTGTATAACTTAGAATTTTTAGAATGGATGCCACCGAACTGAAATGGGACAAAAGGGGGACATTATGTGTAAGTCCACTCGGACACTTAACTCCCGACTAACTAGTTCGCCGACAGCTGACGAAGCGTATTTGAATTAAGCTCCAAGTAACGAGTATTGGCAATTAGTACGTCGTGGACAGGATGGACAGTCATCGAGTTCCTTCACGTCACTCCTTAAATATTTATGAAGTAAGAAATATTCAAAGGCATGTTCGAAATATTTTATGAAAAAAATAAATAACAATTAACTTCGAAATAACTACAATTCGATTGGTTGAACCATACGAATATGCATTTTTGTATAAATACCTTAGTTAAGGTGTATTCCGAAAATCAGCTCGGTTTACTTAGATGTAGTTAAACATGAGATATTTGAATATTTCAAAGGACCTTTTTATCATCAATTGTTGTTCCATTCTCTGATTATTGAAACTTTTTTCTCAAAGTAAACTAGGTCTAGTCACATCTAGAAACAGTGGGTGATCCTAAGATTTTGAATACAATTTCATGAACAATTACTTTCGAATAACCATTTTTCTGATACCGGTATTAATCTGTATTCATACTAAGATTTGAAGTGCTTTCTCTTGATAAGTGGCTTGAAATAATAAACTCAATATAAATTTGATTTCGTCGGAAATGAAATTTATTTTGAATGCGCGGTTTATTAGTTCTTTAAGTGAAGTGATCTGTAAATATCCAGTGACTGATTGCATGGGCGTCATTATTCAATCTAGTATGTATTGGTGTAAGCTTAAACGTCCGTGTTAGTGACATGTCTGGCTGAAATAATTTATACTCTAGTCGCTGTACACCAGACACGATTTTTTGGGTTTATGCATGTACTGCTATTTATGATAAGACGTCCATGCAAGAAGTAAATCGTGGAATTTATGAGGGGGACATGTATAGCAAAACTTAAAGTACGACTAAACAGGTAATTCATACCATGCATGGCAGCGATGTGACGGACGAACGTTGAATACCTTAACTATTCAAAACCTGCAACTATTCAATATACGATTAGTTAATTTGACAAATTGATAAATTGAATTTAGTACAAAGGCTTTTCACCAAATTGTTGCCAACAGCGTAGACGTACAAATGTACCATTCAATCACCAAAATCAATACTATTGTCGTCACTACAGACGGTTTGGGGATCGTTAAGGGATAGAATTTGTCATGTATTTGCCAACATCTTTTTGGGTCAAATTAATCAAAGGAGAGCTTACGCGAAATGCCTGTAGCCACTAGTGACTTAACCGATTTCATAAATCCGTTAACATTAAATACCTGCAACTATATATCTTAAGTTACTATTTTGTGAATATTTAGATGGTCACTTTAGAATATAGAGGTTTAAACTTAGATTCCGTCTCCTGTTAATCTCTTCGCGAATGGACGTCGCCATTTGAATATTCACCATTTATGCTGAAGTGTATTATGGTTTTGGTTTTTCTTGGTATTCTTCTGCAAATGTTTCAGATTTCGAGATCTATACATATATATCGGATGGCCACAAAACTTCAAAATAACCGGCATAAAGACTGCAGCTGTTTCATGACATAACATGCATGACTTATTTCTACAGATTTTTAATGGTAGGCTTGATTTATACCTACTAACACTGATGCTATCTTGTGTATACAGCGGTGAATAATGAAAATTTTATCTCTTTGTGAGTACAACCAAGGGATTATATAAAAGTACACTATAATACTATTATTCTTAATGACTAAGTATATATGGCATTAACAACGTTCATAAAACAGATTCTTTCGCTCCTAGATAAACACAGTACATTATCATTGTACCTCATAGTATCCTTAGCCATTCGTGCCTAGTGTGACTACTGTCTAGATAGATGAAAAAGTGATTCTCATTAATCAATTTATGCTATAAAATCGTCTGTATATTGGAAAATTGAACACAGATAGATTGCGTATTAATATTCCATTCTGTCAGTTCAGCTATGTTTTCATAAGATAATTATCTAATCGTTTATGATCGTCTAATTGTATCTTTAGTTTTCTATCAAAACCACATTGTTCGTTTCCACATATATTGACGTTTGTAGAATTTATATTTATTTATATATTTCTACTTAGGATGTTATAAATACACTTATTAATAGCAAAATAAATAACCAATGGTTAATAGGTAGTGCAACACATCTGATATATATATATATATATATATATATATATATATATATATATATATATATATATATATATATATATATATATATATATATATATATATATTTGGTTTCAAAGGAGAGTTTACGCGAAATGCCTGTAGCCACTAGTGACTTAACACATTTCATAAATCCGTTAACATTAAATGGCATGAAATACCTGCAACTACATACCAAGTTACTATTTTGTGAATATTTAGATGGTCACTTTAGAATATAGAGGTTTAAACTTAGATTCCGTCTCCTGTTAATCTCTTCGAGAATGGACGTCGCCATTTGAATATTCACCCTTTATGCTGAACAGTGTATTACGCTTTTGGTTTTTCTTGGTATTCTTCTGCAAATGTTTCAGATTTCGAGATCTAGACAT
The DNA here is from genome assembly GCF_964340395.1 of Glandiceps talaboti. Lineage (NCBI taxonomy): Eukaryota > Metazoa > Hemichordata > Enteropneusta > Spengelidae > Glandiceps > Glandiceps talaboti. Next base: position 10,346,334 of record NC_135560.1, on the reverse strand, counting down.
ATATTAATTTATATGTCTACTATTGCACTCTGCCACTACGGTATAGAGCACTGTCTTAGTAGATTGATACTCACCGAGTACAAATGAATATATATATATATATATATATATATATATATATATATATATATATATATATATATATATATATATATATATAATCATTTGTTTATATAAAATATAGTCATATTACTAACAATATTTGCGAATTTTTGTCAAGTAAAGAGAGTTCATATTTCATCTGCACTGCACTTATGAAATGTACGAGTTCATCTACACTTGTTAAATGTACGAGTTCGGACTTATTTTATATTAAAATGCCCTGAACTTGTTAACGACTTGATTACACTAGCAATGTTGTATTCATGTCAGAATCGTGTCACGATGTCACCAAAGACAGCTACAACCAAGCAGATATCCGATTTCTTTTACAATCTTGTTTGTTTGATTCACGGGTTCCGAATATGGGGAAGTGGTGATTGGAGAATGTGCAGCCAATTACTGGATGCATCTTCAGCATGGATCAATGATTACGCAGAAAGGCACGCCTACGATTTAAATGTATCTATTGTCAACATGTCATTGGGTAAGCAAGACCGGGGAAAAAGTTCTACTGCTCTACTAACCCTCGTATTTCTTTGTCAAGTTTCTCTTGTATATCTGATTGTGTTTCAGACATTATTAATTCATATTTGATGAACACCTCATAGTTTTTCAGACAATGTCATTTAATACATTTCGATAAATATTTGATAATTTGAACCTTGAAATGTTCACACGTTGCAATTGGACCTTGATGCATATGCAATATTCATGTTTATGTTCGAGAACAATCATTGCGATCTCCTATGATGCTGAACGTCAAAAAGAAACAAATACCCCTTGGTGTTGCGTCATTATTCTGACCTTGATTTCCTGATATTGTGAACGTATTGCTATAAATTAAGATGATCATATACGTTGTGTTACTACTCGGTCAAATCAGTCAGTACATGTAGTCGTAAGGGGAAGTGTTGAAATGTCGGTGTCTCTCTCTACTGTCTGTCTGTATGTCCCTCTGTCTATCTGTCAGTGTCATCCTGATCTCAAAAACCGCTGGCTCCCATGAAATATCAAATGAGATTCGGCGTACACGTTGTAACTGAAATGCTAGAGCAGATTTTGCTTTTGAGCTAAATCCATTGGCATGGTTTTTCTACTTTACATCATTAATGATATTCTTACGACATTGCTTATTCTTACAAATTAGATTATATATAACAAATAGTTGTATGGAATGTGATACGATGGGATGTGGCTTTCATATTACTGACTAATTTGTATGTTTAATCAATTCGAAAATGTCTCATCAATAGTAGTTCAGCATTTCATCCAACTTCGAGATTACATCATCTTTTATATATGGTGTGTGTTGCTTGCATATTATATGACTGATTTGCATACATTTATCACAAATAGTTGCTTAGATTTTCAAGTACCTTGATGGATAAATTTATGACATGACACGTCTGATTGATTTCATTGATGTGGCTTGCATTTTATGAGGTTAATCTGCATATACTACAGTCTACAAAACATTGAATGTAAAAGGAGTATATCCCAAGAGATGTGTTCTCTTTTCTGCACAAAATTTACAACATTTCCATTACAGTAGTATTATATATTGTGAAAACATATTGAAAAGGCCAGTGTGGGATGGATTCCGTTCATGTGTTTCATATTGTTAATATGACAATTGCAGGCGAGTCATTATATTGTATGAGTATCATGAATACTAATGAAACTTTCAGTTATCTGATTGAACGACACCAACGATTACATCATGCATAAGCCAAAAATATGTAATTACGTAACGACAACGCGCATCTATGTCACGAAAATGCGTGTCTACGTCATTGGTTCTGCTGTGTTCGAAATATGAGTCAAAACGTTCAAAAGTGCCATAATTTCCCCCGATTTTTCTAGCGACTTGTAGTGACAAAGGCCCCTTAGGTCACTCATATTTTCATCGAAGAAAAATATTGGAGAATAACATCTAATGACAAAAAATAATCATCTGGATTTGGTAGTATATTGTGATTTTCGAGCTTTAGATAACAAATTGCTAGTACTGGATCTTTGATGTCTCTGCTCGTTGAACTCGAAGTTCATCAGCGGTGTTGATTAGACGCACAATAGGGGTAACTTTATCCTATCGAAGTAGCAGAGAGGGCAGAGGGCAGTTTTACCAATCTCCGTTTACTTTCGTACCACCTATGGGGATCGTATAATGAACTTGATGATTTGGCGACAACGAGGGCCATTTTCAAACAGTGTAAAAAACACATAGCTATCTTTCCGGTATTATGTTTTATCTTGGTTTATTTTCATCGTGGCTTGATCAGCGCTTTGAAAAGGACAGTTTACGCTGTTACTGGTATGTACTCTTACAAAATGTGTTTCTTTTTGTAACAGAAAGTAGAGAGACAAAGGTTTTTCAAAGTACATTTTGCATGCACAGTAATTATTTGCTCATAATGTTTGCGGAAAGTGATGATCAATAAACGACACACAACAGGCGACACTATAATACATTCGTATACACACTATTCATTACTCATTGTTACTTTTAGTGTTAAATGGTTGGCATGCAGTATCAGGTGACACATAATGTTTTTAAATAGTTTTTTTTACAGGGCTTACTGTGAATGCTACAAGACATAACATGTATATTTGTAAGATCCAGTGATGTGTAAATCTTCTGTCTATCAGGCGATACAACATAGTATCCAGGATTTCTGGTTTACTATACAAAAGTTACATTTTGTCATTGCAATGAAGCATTCACTCTTAGATTTTGACAAATGTTATAGATGATGCTATAATATCTCAGTCTTGTTCTCGGCAATGTGAATTATCTTGCCAGGGAAAACAGCACTGATATATGACATTATAGAATTCATACAATAATTTATAGGTAAGGTAGACGTTTTAAGGGGAAGAGATCACGAGAAAAGTCAAGAAGAAAATTGTGACTGTATTCTTGTCTTTTTAAATTATTTTCAGATGCAAACGTCACCAGTTAGGATCATAATATCCATCAAAAAGTTATAATTTATAAAAGCAGTGAACCGTTGATTTACTGGGTTGACAGTTTAAAGGTTCAATATTATAGCATTCTATATTAACCTAGTATTAGTAAAAGATAAACAAGGCGTGTGATTCCGTGGCTCCTTTTGTACACGTGGTGTTCACTACATAACTGCATCCCAATGTCTTATTTTTCACATCTACACACGCATTCAAACTCAAACCAGGTCACATTTGATCGGTTGTCAGGGGCGACGAGGTATTAACTGGAATGAACATCCTTTTAACATCACTCCTAATTGTTCTATTGAATCTTTTAAACGCACCATGAAAGCTCGATATAGGGGTGAGAGTTAGAATAACAACGCAAATCCAAAAAATCAAAATGTCAGTTAGGATAGCAGAATAGTGTAGTAGTATAGTCCTTCAAATCTTCAAGTAAGCTATCTACGGCGATCAGATACCCCTAGCTTACCTAGATCTTTACGATGAGCTGTCGAAATTACATGTCACCAGCATGCTGTTCATTACTGAACTTATCTTAAATTGAACTTAATAACGCGAGTTAAGAGCGAGCTTACATTATTTACATTCATTACAGTCATTCTGACAAAGATCTAAAATTGTCCATAAATGTTGTGGTATGTTTGGACCGCTTAAAGTAATTGGTAATTTTCAGATATTGTGTGTTATTTCAAGAGGACTACCTCTAGGATCAGCAAATTATTGTTTGTGTTCGATGCGGCTACTCTATTTCAACAATAAGCGTGCCAGTCCTATTCTCCAATTATCTTTCTTTGAATAAATAGAAAAAAGGAGACAGACGCAGTGAGGCACAGGAAGAAAATGATTGGAACCGATTAGGAGACCGTTACAGAAAAACGTGCAATAGCAGTCAGAGAGAGAGAGAGAGAGAGAGAGAGAGAGAGAGAGAGAGAGAGAGAGAGAGAGAGAGAGAGAGAGAGAGAGAGAGAGAGAGAGAGAGAGAGAGAGAGAGAAAGAGAGAGAGAGACAGACAGACAGACAGACAGACAGACAGACAGACAGACAGACAGACAGAGATAATGTGTGTATGTATGCCTGCGTGTCTCTATGCGTGTGGACTCTTCTCTTATACCATCTGATGTAGGTGTAAGGAGAATAACTAGTTTATGCTCCAGTTACATTTTTTTCAAGAATACATTAGTCTAACAACAGTCACAGTTATTCGAAAGGCATATTTTCCAATATGCAGAACTTAGATGGGGTGAGGGTATGAAAAAGACGTATGTCTGATTACTCTTCTCTCGACATTCACTCAGGTTTCAAAGTTTACTGAAAAAATGCCATCTACTACACACGTACGCCATAAAACCTACATCACCAAATAGCATCGGTCAAGCCGAGTAGTTTGTGGCTTATGAAATCATGATAATGGAGGCAATTTAAGTGCATTCCGTGCACTTCTAAGCATATTCATCAAAGCGACGCGACAAGTAAAATACTAAAAAAGTCAAAGTGTACTGAATGTGCCACTGGCACTGAATGGAGAGAGAATCGAGGCTCAGATGTCTTGATTTAAGTAATCAAAGACACCTCGGAGCAATGGGTGTCTAGAGCATTCAGACTGATCACAATCAATTCGATATCATCAAAGTTTATGTACCACTAATGAAAATAATATGTTTTATTGACAAGTCGTTCTGAAACTGTATAAAGGGAATATGCCTTTCTGCACAGTCTCTTCGGAATCTTTAACATGAGTGACAGTCGAACATCACTTGAAAGTCGCTTAGGTAGTACAACACTCGAGATGTAAATCTTCAAAACTAAAGTAATCTTCTTCAAAGTAAAAGACGTGTTCGGAGGTAGTGAAATATGCCTTGGCGAGACCATAGAAATATCTAATCTCGGAAAACGTACACTCAAAATATAAACACCGTCATGAATTCGGCGTTTTAGGTTACGGCCTTAATATTTGTTAATTTTCACAGATTCGCCATTTCACATCCAGCAGTGATTAAGCGTAAACATGTGTAGTGTCCTAAATTATTTAAAGTGTGTCCATAATTTTATTATATTTATTACCGGTACACATTATTCATAAAACTGCAACATTTATCGAACCATGCATCGTACTTCAATGTGTTGGCACGTTGAATACTTATAACAAAGACTCGCTTAGCCAAGATCTCAATGACCTAGTACAAAATGTGCATTTGCAAAATGTGTCGATAATTTTGTATTAGTAAGCTGTCATGTCGCCGGAGTTTATAAAGATTGACAGTTTAGGTCATACTTGTACGGTCATCGATTTCAAAGAATGGCATCTGAGTACATATACTTCACTCATTTGTTGGTTAGCCTTAGCATATTAATGCACAGACTGGATTCCTAGAATCTTTACAAACTGTAAAAAAGGATAGCAGTCGCCAAATTGGAATGCAAAGTACATGGAAAGGCAAAGCATTTGATAATTTCTTTATATTAGGCAGTGATCTGATGAAAGTAAGAGAGTTTTAACCTATATGGGCAGAAATTCCTTTAATATCTGACTGACTCTCGAAAATGATATCATAAAAAGTAAACTTCTGGCAAAATACCAAGGCATTAGCTGTAAAGGTTGGTACTGTATAATGCATAAGAAATCGGGTATAGCATACAATTTCAACCTGTGCCGTCGTCATGTTTTAATTTACTAAGTGCGAAGAAGAGACTCGGTTCTGCAGGTTTACAAAAAGTAGAGAGGAACAGACAATATGAAATCACGTGTATACAAGCAAGCATCAGTATATCGAGCCTGTTTTGAAATCATGCTGAAGGTTTTTAAGAGTAAGGCAAAGGAAGGTCTGTGAGAGAGCTTTTGAACAGAAAAACACACATTTTAGGGTAATTCGATTTGCATTTAGCATAGACGACCTTTCCGTAATTTGTTTACTCTAAATCCTGAACATATGAGGTTAAAAGGAAATCATTATCGACATTCCTCTTTGAAGTCATATGTCACTTCTTATTGATAGAGTTGACAACGTCTGTCTGTTGTCTTTAGGCCTTCTTTCCTGTTTGCGTGAAAGTATATGTAATGATGTGATACTTCGCAGCAAAGTACACGGTTTACACGAGAGGTTTCTTCTTAGAACTAAACATTACAACTTTATTACAGTCCGCCATAGTTCGGAAAAGCACGTGTAACTTCTAATATATCAATATGCCAGTGATAAGACTACTAATAACTCAGTACTGGTATACGTATCATTGGTTAACAATAAAGTAGTTCCAAAAATCGTCACATTCCTCCCTCCTTATGAAGTCAGAAACTTGTTTATGAAGAAATAATGGTAACACCTGATACATAAAATATGGTTAACACTCAATATAACATCTATACAATGCTTTGATTCTTATGGAATCTTTCATGCATAACAACCAATGCAAAGGATGATGGTCAGTTTGTATGACAAACTGTGTACCAAATAGGTAATGGCACAAGATTGTATGGCCCAAACTATACTTAAACATTCTCGCTCAATGGTGGAATACTTTATCTCTCTGGGACTAAGTTTGCGAATTAAGTAAGCAATAGGGTGCTCCTCATTAGAACTGTTCACCTGGTTGACGACAGCTCCAACCCCTTTGTTACTTGCATCAACTTGAACGATGAATGGTTTGCCGAAGTCAGGGTTTCTCAACACAGGATATGTTGTCAACAACTGTTTAAGCTCACTGAAAGCCTCTTCACACTCTGTAGTCCAGGTTATCCTAGTAGGTGTACCTTTCTTCGCTAGGTCAGTCAAACGACTAGCAATACTTGTCAAGTTAGGTATGAAACGCCAATAGTAACCAACTAAGCCTAGAAACGCCCTGACATCAGTCTTCATAACTGGTCTAGGAAAACTCTGTACTGCTTGTATTTTATCGGGTTGGGGTTTGACTTTGCCACATTCAGCAAGCAATATGCCCAACCACTGGGACTTCTGGAAATCCAACTTTACACTTGCTTGGACGAATAGCCAATCCAGCATCTCTAATTTGGTTGAAAAGTTGCCGTAGATACTTGATATGTTCACTGCATACCTTATCAGCAGTATCAACATCATCGAAGTAGGAACTTGAAAACTCCTGACATCCACCTAATACCATCTGCATCGCACAAAGGTTGCTGGTGCATTCTGCATACCAAACGGCATCACAAGAAATTCATATTTACCAAACGGCATTATAAATGCAGACTTGGTACGTGCATCTGCATTCAAAGGTATCTGCCAGTAACCCTTAAGTCAAATCGATACTAGTTATGTAGTTAGCATTTCCCAACTTCTCTATCATCTCATCTGCACGGGGCATTGGAAATGGGTCTAACTCTGTCACCTTCTTCAGTCCTGTATAATCAACACAAAACCGCCACGATCTATCTTTCTTCCTTATGAGCACAATTGGTGCCGCATATGGACTGTATGACTTCTGTATTATCCTTGCTTCTAGCATCTTGTTCACTTCTTGTTTTACAGTCTCCTTCAAAGACTCTGGTATTCTGTATGGTCTCTGGCAAATTGGTTGTTCAGTCGTTGTTGTAATACTATGTTCTATCAACGAGGTATGTCCAGGGGAGTCCGTAAATAGATCACTGAACTCCTCTAGCAACATTCTAGCTTCCACCTTGTGTTCATTGATCAGCCCATCATATATTTCTACATCTTTCCATGTTTCATTGGATGACATTAAATGGCAAACACCCATCTCAACTGGTTCAGTCTCATCACACTCTTCTTCAGTCTTTCTTGCTAGGAAGGCAGTACCATCTCTTTCAAACTATTTGCGTAACATATTGACATGATACATCTTCTTAGTTTTACCCTTTCTTCCCATCTCAACTTCGTAGTCAACAGGAAAAACTTTCTTTGTTATCTTATATGGTCCTTGCCACTGTGCCTGTAGTTTGCTAGTAGAAGAGGGTAATAATATCAACACTTTGTCTCCAATCTGGAACTCTCGCTCTCGGGCAGTTCGGTCATACCATACTTTCTGCCTGTTCTGTGCAGTACTAAGGTTCTCTTATAGCAAGCTCAGACATCTCTGCTAACTTATCACAAGCTTCCATGACGAATTGTGCTATGTTTTCCTCGGCCTTCAACTCTCCAGTCCAAGTCTCTTGCATAATAATAGCCAATGGTCCTCTAACTTGTCGGCCATATAGAAGTTCAAATGGGGAGAAGTCAGTAGACTGCTGAGGCACTTCTCTATATGCAAACAACAAGCAGGGAATATATTGGTCCCAACTGTCTGGATATGTTTCTGCATACTTTCTTTAACATCGATTTCAAAGTACCATTGAAATTTTCAACAAGGTCATTCGCCATGGGGTGATAAGGCGTTGTTTTCAGCTTCTTAATGCGTAGCAATTTACACAAATTTTCCATCAAATGTGACAGGAAATTAGTACTTTGGTCTGACAACATTTCTCTAGGTACTTCAACACGGATGTATACAGTAACCAGCTCCTCAGCTATCCTCTCAGCTTCCAAAGTCGGTACAGGTATCACTTCAGGATAATGAGTAGTGTAATCAATTATCGTTAACACATAATGATTTCCACGTGCAGAACGTGGTAATATACCTATCATGTCCATAGCAATCCATTGGAATAGCTCCTCCAGCACTGACATAGGGATGAGCTTTGCTTTCACACCAGCTTTCCTATTTGCTGCTTTCTGGCATGCTTAACAAGTACGGCAGTAGCTTGCTACATCTGGAAAGATTCCTGGCCAATAATAGTGTTGTAACAAACTTGGCTTTGTCTTCTCCACTCCAAGATGACCTGCCAATGGTATGTCATGGGCAAGACGAAGTAGAGTTTCTCGGCAGTGTTTGGGCACTACCAACTGGTTTAACATTCTACCATCCTTGACCTTGGATTTCCACTTCCTGTAAAGTAACCCATCTTTCCAATAGAAGCATACATCTTCAATAGTCACTTGACTAGCTGCAACTGCCAATCTGTATGGTCCAGATAAAGTAGGACAGTCCTGCTGTAGCCATCGCAGTTCTGTAGGACCAATGTCAAACTGACAAACACATCAATCATATCCTCTGTATGTGGGATATCTTCATCTGTCACCACTCCCCTCTGGTGGGTGTCATCATTCCCCTCTTTGCTTTGAATAGACTCACCATTTTCACTCTCAGAATCACCTTCTGACTGGTTCTTTGGCACTCTCTGCCTGTGATCTACTTTCTTCACATGAGTAATCTTGTTCAGGTCTCAATACAGCATCACTTGTCTGAGTTACACTATCTAATTGCTCAAGTGAGACAGGTACATTATCATGTGTTATGGGTGCGATGCCCTCTGACATGTATGTCACTATGGGCAACACTTCCATCAATACTATTGCTGTATGGTTCATCACACTGGGTTTGTTTAGATGGGGATCTGCATTCATATTGACTGACTTAGGCTGCACACCAGTCTTCTGAACATCAATTAATTCCTCATGATGCCATTGCCATTGCAATTGCACCTGTCTACGGGTCACCAGAAATGCCGACTTACAACAACCATCATCATCAGTATCTTCAATATCATTTCCTAACAGAACATCTTCTGGTAGGGTGTCTAACACAGCAGCCAAAATCTGACCTTCGTAACACTGACATTCCACATGGATGACAGCCAATGGTAGTATAGCTTAGTGTTGCCATCTGTGAATTCAATGTTAACGTACTGATCTTCCAAGAAAGGATCTGGTGATACAAGGTTTGAACAAACCATTGTCTGACACATCCTGTGTCTCTCAGAATACAGGCATGTTGACCACCAACTTTTCCTAAATATCGGTGCCGGTTACCACATTTTTTCATACCACCACCACCATACATATTACCATTAGGTATCAGCTGCTGGGCATGACATCGGAAAGCGTTCTGTCTTTCCTGACTAGTCTTTTTATTAGGACACTGGTTAGCGTGTGTCCGGTTTTATGGGTTGCTTCAACAACTTTGTCAGTCGACTAGGTTGTTTCTTGCCATCAGGAAAACGGCTGTAGTTATTACGCTCAGTTTTCTTATGAGTCTCTAAGTAATGATCTGCCATGTCAACCAACTCACCTGAATCCTTCAATTTCCTCTCTCGTAGCCATACTTGGAGATAGGGTGGAGTCTGCTCTAATAACTACTCCACAAGTATTATGTCTTTCTGCTTGGCAAAACTGTCAACTTCCATGGTTTCCAACCAACGGACCAGAAACCCTGAAATAATAGTTCTCCATTCACCATAGGAGTCATCTTTCTGCTTCCTAGTGGTTCAAAACTTGGCACGATATGCTTCACCTGTAAACTCATATCGCTTCAAAATAGCCTTGTGAACTTTCTTATAGTCTTCCCCCCTTGGTTGGGGTAGTGTTGAATACGCATCCAATGCTTTACCAGACAGGAGTCCAGCCAATCGATTTTCCAATGTAGTTTCTGGCCACTTCTCAAAAGTTTGGAGGTATGCATCCACATCCTCACCCTCCTCGAAATTTGGCACTTTTGGTCCCTTATACTGAGATGTCTCAGCACCTACAAGTTCTGTCTGTAATCTCATGAGTTTCAGCTGGAATTCGTGTTGCTGTGCCTGAAGCTGTGCTTGAAATTAATGTTGCTGCTTCTGTAAATCTTGCAGTTGTTTCTGCTGTCTTTCATCCATTTCTCTGACACGCAAGTCATGTGTATGCCGTTCCCTCTCAAGCTGTAACATGTCTTGATTAGGACCTCTTAAGTACCAAGCTGTATAAGTGTCTCAGCGGCTTCCTGGTCACTGGCTAGTCTTTCACTGTCACTCATCCTAGCTCCAATTAAGTGCACCCTTAAAACTTACTCAAGTACAGAAAGGGAATAGAAACCTGGAAACCATACACGCAACAGTATATTGAACAATCAATTGATTAACAATGAAAGGCTCATGTGGTATACATACACAAGATTGGCAATACCCAACAGCACTGGAATGCAAGCGTCTGATTAGTAAAGCTTAGTTAAAAAAAACACTAAAAAATTCATTCAGTCTGTTACACTTGAAAATGGTTCACGCTGGCCTGAAATACACTTCTGTTCAGTAGCACCATGTACTCGTTGCCTAATCTCTCAGTTCACTGGAAAAACAGTCCACAACTTGCAACAGTAAACATACAATAGTTTTACTCAAATCCTAAAAGCGTACTCAATAAACTACAAGTCTTGTTACTTCCATAAAAAGAATGTTATAAAGTTCGTCGACTCTTCAGACTTAGCTGTTGAAATCAGTACAGATAATTCCGCTTCAACTTGACGCACCACTCAGCAGCTGGCTACACAAGTTATGAATGGGAGGCCCACCATGCGGGTATTTCAACTCAGACGTCTTAGTGAGTTATGGGTTCGTGTTAGTTCTAACCTCAAGTTCAGTTTTCAGGATCAGGAATATTCACAAGCTGTCTGGCTCCAGTGAGTTTTCTCGGTCACATTAGTTACTTACAGAAAGCAAACCACGGCAAAAGTCACTCCGTACAGGTTTCAGCTAGCTGCTAGCCCATGACGTCCGCACACTCTACCACTGAACAACTTGCCTCTTGCTCTGAAGAGTTGAATTCCTTCCTTTAAGTTTGTTGAATGACGTTGGCACTCGCCTTCCACATCAATCCCTTATAACTGCCACCAAATGTGATACTTTTGCACCAAAGTACATGGGAGAGGTTTCGTCTTAGAACTAAACATTACAACTTTATTACAGTCCGCCATAGTTCGGAAAAGCACATGTATCTTCTAATATATCAATAAACCAGTGATAAGGCTACTAATAACCCAGTATTGGTATACGTATCATTGGGTTATAAACAATAAAGTAGTTCAAAAATAATCACAAATGACATCCGAGTTTAAAGTAGCCATGTAGATTAGAATTGGGGTATTTATTTTAGATTGTGTTCAAATAAAATTACGTAAGTTTAGTTGGTTTTCTACTTCAACTAAAATGTGAAATAACATTAGACCAAGTCTGTTGGAAAAAGTACAACTACATTTGTAAATGTGTAAAATTTACATTGTACCATTTCGTGTAGGGTCTATGATTGTACGGACAGGAAGTGCTTTGTAACTAAATTTGGTAAACACAAATAATCACTGCGCAGGCATCCATTGTTCCTCATATTATTGAATTGAAACGTCATCATGCATAAAAAGGTATTTGTATTTACTTGTGAAAAGTACTTAATTTCACCCAATTCCTGTGCGTACAATAACAAACTTTTACACATTTTATATAGTTTTTTGCAAAAGAACTTGGGCTGTGTTATTTCACAAACTCAAATCGAAAAACACGATAATAAAAACGGTTTATTTATTAAAATCAAAATGAATAACCCTTTCTTATCCATATGGCCACTTTAATTTCACAGACTATAAGATTGCATGGATGGGTTGAATACTCAACGTGAAATACTTTCTAAACTCTGCAATCTGCAACTGCGCAAAATATACCACACATCCACCTTGAAAAACAGCTTTCTTGGGAATATCATGATATGTTCATTGTCAGTTTTACGATTAAGGAGGGTGATAGTACAGGAATACCTACTTCTGAACATATTAGTCCCAGGGGAAATATGTACACAATGCCAAATGTTTTCCCTGTTTGACACTAATCTTGTTAAGGAGACAATATGACAGTTGGAATTGATGTGATGTTGATTTCATTGTTTGTATTCTCAATCCAGGGGATTGAATTATCGGGTGGATATGTTCACAACACGACCATAACAAAGCACTCTTCGTGTTTGTCACGAATTGATTATATGACAACTGCTGTGTATATTACCTTGAGAGTCAAATGATGAATCGCTAACATTATTTCAGATAATCCTAAATGTAATTTCATCTCATATTGATATTTTCTTAGATGCACGACCTTCTATTTGAAAAAAAGGGTTTGTTCGTTGTGTATTTTAATATTTGGGTGGTTTGTGTTTTCGGGGGTTTCTCCGTTTATTCGTAGATATATATATATTTATATACATATATACATATATATAAGTTATTTTAATTGAAATTGTTTTCAAATGGTTTCTGAACTTTAAAATTATCAGGCGATCTATTAATTAATCAATGATTATAACTTGCTCCTCTTAATATACTTTAGATTGATAAAATGATACTTTTGGCAATCTTGGATTCAGGTTTATTTATAAATTTCTCGTGGGCATAGAAGCAGCCGTTGTATGTATGGTATGACATACTCCTTGTGGTGCACATACACAAAATCCAGGTCCCGTGCCTTATTGACGAGAACTTCTCTCTCTAAAAAAGAAAATACTTCCAAACCGTCGTTTGAAGGTTCATTCCATTTATCTTGGAATTAATTATTTCCTACATCTAACGATAAACGCTATCGGAAATAAATCTCACGGCTAATACGACGAATGAATACTGTGACAGACATAGTGTGCTTTGTAAGTGTCGAGCTTTGATTTTAGGGAAAAACTCCCCTTATCAAATAGAGAGAAATGCAAGCATTGAAACTTGTACTGTTCAACAGAAATTTGTATTGTAACCATTTGCCTCTTACCACTACGGGTTCAAACCCATTCAGTGTTTGATTAAATTTACCACGCTGTAAGTAAGAAGAGTGTCGTTCAGATTGACTCTACCGAACACGGCATGCTCCCCCCCCCCGGTACTCCGGTTTCCTCCTGCATTAACACTGAACCCATAAGGGATGGTTCACTGGACTTCTTGGGAGACAAGTGTTTATATACTTAAAGAGCTATCCAGTATAAATAAAGATTAATATGTATTGTAAATATGACAAGCGTACCTCCATAGTTGATAGGTGCTACCTAAATACAAGTGGTTTAAATAGACATATTTCTTTTGTAAGTATCAAATTTGAAAAGTCTCTTAATTCATATGAGGCTTAGAACCAAGCCTACATATAAATTAATCGTATAACTGTTCACTCTATGCAAAGAAAAGATAATCCCATCGGACTCCCATTTAATTATGTGATCACAGAAAGTGGATGAACTAGGGTTAACTCTCACACAGCACTATATTCACTGCATAAATCCCACGCTCATGTTAAATTTGTAGACACGAATGACCATGCAATAAGCCTTATCATGCCACGGAGTAGAGTTGCAGTACTGCAATATTGAAGGGTTAAATTGAAAGAACTACAGTAATATCTTAGCCTATATGCTTAAAATATCTGTATACCTGTATGTTTGCAATGACATATTATTAATGTTATTATTATTATTATTATTATTATTATTATTATTATTATTATTATTATTATTATTATTATTAATATTCAACATTTTCCGATCGAAAATATTTGGTAGTCATTGCCAGAAAAGGGTGACATTTACGTTCACTGTCCATCAAAACAATCCCTTAGGTATTGTTGTTTCTCGGTGTTTGAGTTCTGATGGGCACGTTCGAAGATGGATAAAATTCTTCGACCACGTTTGACATATTTTTAGTTTAATGGAAAGTCTTTGTCTTTATTGTTGTACTGTTTGGACGTCTGGTGGTATGCGCTACCCATTTATGCTGCTGTTCTGCATAGAATGATATTTTAATTACATTTGTATCTGTATAGTACCTGTATGTTTGCTATGATGTACACATTACATCTGTATGGGTATACCCGTATGTTTGCTATGACATATACATTACATTTGTATATGAATGACTGTTTGTTTGTTTGTTTGTTTGTTTGTTTGCTTGTATATTTGTATCCGTTTACACGTATATTTGCTATTTCGTTTACAGTACATTTTATCTGTATGACGCATACATTACATTTGTATCTGTTTATCAGTATGTTTGATTTGACATATACATTCCATTTATGTCTGTATATATGTATGTTTGCTATGACGTATACATTACATTTGTATATGACAGGTATATCTGTATGTTTGCTATGATGTGTATATTACATTTGTATCTATACACCTGTATGTTTGCTATGACGTACACACTACATTTGTATCTGTATACCCGTATGTTTGCTATGACGTACACGCTACAGTTGTATCTGTATACCCGTATGTTTGCTATGACGTACACGCTACATTTGTATCTGTATACCCGTATGTTTGCTATGACGTACACACTACATTTGTATCTGTATACCCGAATGTTTGCTATGACGTTTATATCTGTTTATGACGTTTATATCTGTTTGACGTACACACTATGTTCGTATCTGTATATCCGTATGTTTGCTATGACGTACACACTACATTTGTATCTGTATACCCGTATGTTTGCTATGACGTACATACTACATTTGTATCTGTATACCTGTATGTTTGCTGTTATGTACACATAATGACAGGTATATCTATGTTTGCTATTATGTATACATTACATTTGTATCTGACATGTATATCTATGTTTGGTATGACGTATACATTACATTTGTGTCCGTATACCTGTGTTTGCTATGACGTTCATACTACATTTGTATCTACCCGTATGTTTGCTATGACGTTATACATTACATCTATATCTGTATACATGTATGTTTTGCTATGATGTGTACATTATATCTGTAGCTCTATACATGTATGTTTGCTAGGGCGTATTATGATGCTCCTTAGATTTCCAACTTGCTAAAATTACTTGATTGCTTACAGTTCGATTGATACACATAGATAGACTAGTACCAGTAGGGACTTATTACTAGTAAAACTGAGGATATAAGCACTACCCATGTTATCTGAAGAGATTATGAGCTAGCAACGCTTGTACGGAGGCATCCTTTCATCATCACATAACCTCAACTTATGAAATTATTTGGCTGCTAGCTTCTTTTATTTGGTGCGCATTATAACTCAGCTTTTTTATATCATACAGACAAAGTCTTACATCGCAGTTCTGAGTTTGAAAGGGAATATATCAAGGGTGGACTGTTTTCAGAGAAGTAAAATATTCAATTTTACTTTTACTACATATCAAGCGTCAAACTGACAAATGTATGTGAGGATAGTGCTTATAAATTCTGTTCGCGAAGTTTGTTCATTAATTAGGCAAGCAGCATCGAGACATTGATAAACTTCTTGCACGTTATGAAGACGCATTAGCAGAATTTCTATTCATTTTTAAATCGGCTTCATTTTCCCTCACGATTCGAAAGCTCTCATTGCTTTTATAAGCAGTATTTATTTTATGCGTGCTACTGATGATGTCATGGTTACAACATGCAGACAGTGAATTTGATACAAATATTAATTCCCCTGGCCTCCTTTCATCAAAACATGCCAAATGGCATTAAATCTGCTTTATAGATGCTTGAAATTGTTCAGCTTTACTTGACAGTTCGAGGTAACTATGTTTATTCATTTGACAGACTGCAAGAAGCGACAATAGCATTCAGTTACTCCTGTGATAGAGTAATGTCTGCTTTTAGCTTTTAGACCAATATCTGTCATGCTGGCTTTACAAGATACGGACGAAAATGGCATTTGATTGTTTGCATGTTTTATTACCTGGTGTTTCTTATCCCACTTTTTGCTGACATTAAGTAGACGTCAATACGATGATATGAATGCGGTAGTGTTAAGATCAAAATTGATCACTGTGATGTCTTTTTCTATGTGAATAAGGTATACCCTCCTCTGGAAATAACATACTAAAGTGAATAACATTAGTTATCTTGCTTTCGACATGGTTCCACCTGTATTAGCTACCACTCGATCGATTTCTTCAGTCGTCAGTATTAACAGGCACACACATACACACACAAGCTGTCGATCCATTTAACAATATAAGTGGCTTTTCATTTCTTGTATAACCGTTGCATATTTTTGGACATAAATCATGATTTTCAGGGAGTTAGATATGCATTAATCAGGTAACAGATGTCCTACTCTGGAAGGTTAAAAGTCAATATTTAATGCATAGTTTCAGCAACAAAACAACTGTTTTGCTCTTTTATCAACTTTGTCGTATTCCAATGCTTTCAGCACACTTCAAATATTTCCGTCTACGTCGCCATTGGGTCTGTCTGCTGATTTGGCTGCTTTTAAATTTATTAAGGGTGAATGCTATTAGCTTTGTTTGTTTGTGCAAAGACATAATGTGAAGCAGACGTATAATTTTTTTTTTGCATATTCTAGAACTACAGCGTACACATTTATGTCGACTGTTAGCAAAGATACATGGTTTTGTATTGCAGTCAGAAGAAACAGATAATATCATTGGAAACATATGGCTGGAAAATATTACATTTCAGAGATAAATTCCTGTATTCTGTCACTGGACCAGGAACCTGAAAAAAATTACGCAATATTTTAAGTATTCTGTGACACAAAGATTAGACCTATGGCAAGTTTTCGTCTCAATGATTTACTAGAAAATTTCTAAATCATGGTAATTAGTCTAATTAGAAAGCAAGAAATAAAAGATATTCCAATATTTTTTTGACGAAGGTGCAGTAGTGCAGTAGTAACTTTCATTTGATTAATATAAACGTTTATTGACATACACAAAGTTATCAAAAATAACAACTTAAATGCAAATTACACTAATTAGTATGGACCTTCATCAATGAAAAGTTCATATATTTACCATGTGACACAAATAGTAAGCTCTGAGAGTGTTTTGAGTCAAGTTTGTCAAATTCCACAGCGATGTACAAAGAAATTGTCAAACGTATGGTAATTGGGCAAATTAGTATGCATTTATTTCATCTAACACTTAGTCATATGTTGTTTGACCAAAATAACACACCTATAGCATGTTTTAGGTTTGTTAACCAAAATATTCTCGTCAAAATTAGTATCAGAGTCAAATTTTGACAAAAAATATGGTAATAGCGCAAGATAATATGCACAGAGTTGGCCAAACATCTGATTAGCTCTTGTGATAACTGTAACAAAGGTATTGCTCGATGTTCAGATGGTCTACTGAAATGGGAGGTATAAGACTGAGCAAATTTGGAGACTGTTCATGACATGTTACTGTGATATGTATCTTTATTTATTTTACCTGTGTACCTGTGCTCCTTCGTGACAAGTGACAAAAAACCGTAACAAATGTTTGCACCAAATTTCATTTCAATCAATCAATCAATCAATCAATCAATCAATCAATCAAGTGCCTTTTGAGATATTGTGTATACAGGTAGACGAACACACACACATGGACGGACGGCCGTCATACTGGGTCCAACCATCACTACTCTACCTCTCCTCACGAGATAGGGAAATAGGGAAAGTACAATTTAATATTTTCCAAGGCCATATTTTGATCAGTTAATATCTTTAGATTTTTATGTATTTTTAACCAAATTATTGTGATAACTCTTGGCGTTCCAAATAATCGGTCTGTCATCCCTAACATAGTGTTATATTTACAATAATGTTAGACATCGACACGATTCAACACCTATCAATGACATCATTTCACACAAAACATGTATTGATAAGTAAAGAAAGGTATGCGGGTAGGCAAATATTCTAGCAATAAATTGTATTAGATTGTGGGTGCAAACATATATACACAAACACATGATCTGCCAACTACTTCAAATCAAATAAACCTGTCATCAGATTTATTTACATACACATTTGACACACGTTCTCACGGCATATTCCTACAAATTGTCTTCATTATTGAAGTACACTCTTTACACGATGGTAAAATAGCTGACAGTGCATGGATCGAATTGCTTTTATTCGTGTTACATGATATCTTGAAATGAAATACAAAGTGATTGAATTATTTGAGAGACAATCATCGAGCAATACATTATGTCAAGAATTGTCAATTACTATCTCGAAATTGTAGGTGGACTCGGCAACCTTTGCCACAATCCGAAAGTCTACTTTATAGATCATGTGTCTGGCAAATGCTTCATTACCGTTTCTTGGTACGAATGCAAACGTCTTTTACTCCGCGCTAGAAGTACCCAGGAGAGAAAGTAAGCAGAAAATCAATACCATCTAAGTCAGATATTATCTGAGGAGGAAGAAAAGCATATGCCACAAGTACTGGGTATTACTGAAGTATTAGGCGGTCCGACAAGACAGTTCTTCTTGACAGAAAAGTCTTATTCTATTCTAAGTGAATTCAAATTAATTACAGTTCCCTTTTGCACGAATACGGGTTTACATAATTGTTGTTAATCGACCAATGTATAATAACCTATTCGCACGCTATGTGTATGTCGTAACACAGTTTAAACAACGTTTTAAAAACGTTTTATTGCATGAACTAAACATCTACAGAGAAAAATTGGCAAGCAAAATACTACTAATGGTTGCCATTTTATGAAGTCCAAAGAGAATTGCTTAAACACAATTGCAACTACTTCATAGTATAGAACACTGTCAAAAGCAGTTATCTGTTTGTCTGCCCTTAATAATAAATTATCATTTCCTCAATTTTATGTTATATGTATCATCGGCAAAAAAATGTTTGTTTTCGATAACATGACTTCAAAAAATAGGGTAGGCAGTTTTATGTAATTTTTTTTACAATTTGTTTTCATGGGAAATTGCTTCGATCCATAGACAAGATACTCGTCAGTCACAATACTTCTGTGATAGTTTGATGACGTATGAAAGAAGTAAATGAAGACAATATACAGACTGTATTGAATGATTTGTAGTTGCATAATTGAAAGACTCGATTTCTCTGGAATTAAGTAGATTATGGCAAGAAAATTTACACGGAAATAGACGTAAATTCTCACCATTTCACATTTTTTAGAGTTGAATTAGAATATTTATGGTCGGCGGCTTAAACTAGGGTCAATCGCGTTTCCTGAAATATACATTTTTTTTATTTGGCCTTCGTGGTAATTATTCAATCGCCAAGATTATGTCAAAAGTCGTTTTTGATTTAAAGTCCTTATTATCTATATACGGTTCAAAGACTATACATCGGCTATATTGTTCTGGCGATCGAATACTCTAACGTTAGAATGTTGTATTTGGCATAGTCAAATTGTATGTAGATTACATTTGTACGACGTATGACCACAGGCAACACATTTGAAGACATGTGAAGTGGAAATTAATTTATCCTTTCGGTTTGGAAATGTGTCGGGGCTTTCCTTTCTTATGGGAGGTCTATATGTATTTCCCTGTGGTCAATTTCAAGATGGTGAACACTTAGTTACCGTAAGAGAGCAAGGCGAAAGAAGCGGGTTCAGGTGTTGTTGCTAATAATAGAACCACAGTTTAATTGTAGAAAACATCGTGTCAAGTGCGAGTGATCATGAAAACTAAACTTAATGGAGTTGAAGCAAAAAAGAAAATGCATCCTTTGTGTTATGCATGGCATGTCAGGGGCTATCGATACAAATAGACAAAGGAAAGATCTGAAGTACCGCCATGATGAACTCCAATAAACTAATAAACCCTTTATAGTGATTGAAATGTACTAGAATTGAAAACGTGGAACAGATCACGCAATAACATACTATATGTATGTATGTATGTATGTATGTATGTATGTATGTATGTATGCAGGTAATTATATATATATATATATATATCATAGTGTTTCCCGTTAATATCATGTCAATAACAAGTGAACAGAAATATTCCTCTGAATAAGCTGAATAGACGTAACGCTTTTTATTGAGATATATATTAACCCCAGTGTTGAATTTCAACACTACAAGCGAGATTTGTGTAAATTTACGCCTGGACGCTTTAGAATCTACCATGTCAGCAGGAGTGATTACTTAGAATATTGGTCAGATTTGGAGTATATTTTGTACATATTAAACGATATAGTTTGACTTCAACTTAGGATACAATGTGGATAAATAGGATACTTTTCTCGAAAGGTATAGTTGTGTGTGTCTTTCTATCATCATGTATAAAAGTACAGAAAAACAGCTATGATTTCCACAAATGTTTAATCTTCGAAATGCACAAAACGTGATGGCATGATGTAAAATTCTTCTTTTTTCTGTAAACTTAAGGGATCGCACTGTAATAACCCTTGAGTGCTTAGCTCATACAAAAAGAAAACTCATCTCCTTTTTGCCCGGGGCGTACAGGTGTTTACGTTCGTCCATCACTTTAAATGATCTTCAGTGCGTTTAAAGGTTAATAGTCACTTCTTTCTGCGTTCGTTCTCGCTAGCGGTTTAATTTATATTTCTACACACAACCTTACGTGTTTACGACACTTCCAACTGAGTTACGAAATCTTGCCTGGAACCAGGGTCTACTGGTAAGTAGAAAATGTCGACTTTTCTAACGTTGTCTAACGTCATCATAATGTAAACGGAAATGTGATTTTCAAGTTAGAATACTTGAAATATGCAAAAACGTTCAAAAATGACTTTGGTGAACCAACATGCGATTTGAATATTCAAGAGAATGATATGATGCAACGTTTTAAGTGACGCTCAACCATTTTAACTAAAACAGTAAAATTACACATTATTCCCAAAGGAAAATTCCATAGTATGAAAAGTAAAACGTCAAGAGAAGGAACATTTACTGATGACAATATACGCCAGTCAACCCTATTCCACTTTGTAAGTTCCCCCTGAGAGCCGAGTATAAACCAATGGCAAGGACAAGTGCTATTTCCTTATGATAAGGTTACTTTTCATTAGGATTCTTTAATTGCTTCGAAATTTAAGCATTAACCTTTTTCAAATAGAAATCTTGCCATGCTGTGTTCAATTACGCACCAAGACCATACAGACATAACCACTTCGCAAAATTCGTTAATATTAAAACCTCGGGGCATAAATATTGACCGCAATAGACGAAGAAGTATAAAGTTGACGTAGTCGGCTGATATTATATTTGGAAATATGTCAGCTTACCTTCAATCAAATTTAACATAACTGAGAATAATGCATCCGAGGGTTATATGGCAAGAACATGAATTTACTTTGGGATTCAGAAATATGTCGTAAGGAAACGTTCTTTTCAGACACGCCTTTTAAAAGTACTAAGCAGTGTACACAAATGAGAATGCTTGACATATTATATTGAAACATACCAAAACCTTCAATGGTCTTTGTTTTCAACAAGAGTTTTCAACGACATACTTGAAATTTTACACCAAACAATTTATCAAAATGCTGGATCAATATCTCCATCTGCTCTGTTTAACCTCAGACCATTATTGAGAATTCTCTATAGTGGTCTCCTTCCCGTGTAAGGCTTTTTATACTAAAGGAGGCTGCTGCTCCCTGCTAGATAGACTAAAAGAAACCAACCCAGAGGACATTATTTTGGCACCTGAGTAATGAGCATTGAGTTAAGCGAAGAATGTTACATCATCACTTTTCCTATTGGCAGGTGTTTTGTTTTTCAAAACTTTCCTCATGCCCCTTACATAGTGACGAAGACATTTGGAGCTAGAGTTGCATAATTTCAAAAATATCTAATCCATGTTGAAAAGAGCGGGGCCAGCTTTGTATTATCGTGAACTGGTGGTACCCAGAAAATTAGCTGAAAAATAGTATGCCCTTTAGTTGTTGAATACATCCAAAATGATTTTGAAGAGTGTAAGTATCAGTCGAAGTAAGTAGTGATATGAGTTTGCGCGGAGCTTTGACACTGTCAAGGCGTACCGGTCTCCCCTTCTAGAAAATTGAATAGTCCAGGTCTCAAAGGGACGGGTGAAGACCGGATATAGCCCTAAATAGTTATAATGACAACCATATTAATCTCATAATCTGACAGGGTTGTACAGAACTACAACATGCATATCCATCCATAAAATTAAGTGTGTAATGTGTTTCATATTCAAATTCGTATTCGTCTTCGCATGATAGTCATATTTACATTCGCACTCATATTCATAGTCCGAAGATCCGTGCACTAATCCACAGGAAACAAAAGTAAGTTATTAGATTTCATAAATTGGCGGCAGGTGCTTATGTAACATTGAATAAAGTGAGGGACCGTACCCTTTAAGGGAAAGTTCAAATCATCAAGTGTAACGTTGGTTGACAGGCATTCCGTGCAGTTTATCGATATATTGTGTTTAAATGGGGGAAGTACTCTCTCGCTCTGCTGTTCCAATCGTCACTATAACGTTGATTAGCCGGCAAATTAGTTAGACAACATTGAATATACAGATGCTTATTACAACATGTATCACTGTAAAACCAGAATCGTTACTCATTATTACTAATTTCTAAATGTTTAATCCCGCCTAATTTTTTTAATTTTAATTTAGCTCTTGAAACCAATGTTCACGATTGGGAATCTATTTACCAGTTACCCTTTAAACTTACAATTGACACATGCACAAATCTTAGAAACTTCCAATGGAAACAATCACTCAATATTTTGATGACAAATGCACATTTACATAAAATGATCCCACCAAGAGTTCCTTCTGCCGCCTGTACCTTCTGTGGTCTGGAAAATGAAACAATTATTCACTTATTTTATGACTGTGAAGTAATCATTCGGCAAACTGGGGGAAACACCCCGTGTGCGAACCATGGTTTCAGCAGAGCAGCTTCTTTTGGGTGATACAGTATTACCAATTATATTATAGCATTACCAATTCCAGTGAATTTTGTGACGTCATCGCTGTACATTATTACTGATAATGTACTCCGTTATTGGGCATCGCGGCCCCGGAACGAGCATAACAATACAAGCTTATTTGTTCTGTTTCTTCATACGACTAGGTATCTTTTCGAAATGTATGTTGTTACTTATGATTGTCATTTCCACTGTTTAAAAATACAACGCATTCATGAAACAAATTGTGTTCACAGCAGTTCATTGAAGTGTATATGTGTGTGTACGTGTACGTACGTGTGTCGCTATGATTAGTATTCAGCTTCCGGGCCGAACATGGCAGACGATGTTCAGCGCTGTGTATATTATACGTTGTTTTGCGTTTCTCGGTCTACAAATTCATTGGAATTGGCAAAGCTATAAAATAATAACAATAATGTATGCCCTCCCAGTCCATAATGGACTCAAGCAAACTTTGCACTCCATAATGGGCTCGGCTGTCGCCTCGCCCATTATGTCGTTCAAAGTTTGCTTTCGTCCATTATGGGCTGGGAGGGCGTACATTATTGTTTAAATATATTAAACTTTCCTCTGTTGGTGGCAAAGAAATTCATTTACGACGTCGTTGTAATGAAAAGGTACCAGACTTTACATCTTTTTAATCTATTGTACACATTGTACATATTGCCAATTGTAAAGGCAAACTCGATATTAAAGGGGTAATTTTCTTCAGGTTCTTGGTCCAGTGACAGTATAAAAGGAATTATAACATTTTAATATTTTCAAGCCAGATGTTACCAGTGGTGTCATTTGCTTCTTCTGACGGCAATAAAATTTCATTCTAAAAAAATCGAATCTGACAAACATTTATGTACTATTTTGCCTAATAAAGTAGATGTGACCTTTGACATTTGGGATCGTCACACAATTTGGAGTAGAGTTGCCCTCTATATAACCTTAACCTTTGACCTTTTGTCCTCAATGTCATATAAGTTGGGTTTGAAATATGACCTCTATTAAAATCTGAAGGGCGAGAAAAGTCATTTGTACTTGTTCCAATTTTTGTTATTAAACCTGCAATGGGGAAACTGTCATTTCCGCCCTTAAGTATTGTAGTCATATATTGTGCATAGATTGTGTTATACAACTGTGTTATTACTCTGCCAATTGATATTGATTTGTTGTGAGAGGAAAGTCAGACATAAAAGATATTCTGTCGAGTCTAATACATGAAATGCAAAAAAGTTGAGTTGATCATAATCGATGAGTGTCAAATCGATCATGTAAACATTTGCACACCTTATATATTAAAGTCCTATATATTATATATTAAAGTACACGTGTTCACACATACACTACAGTGGACAGCTACATCCAAATAGTATGTGGACATAAATTAAGAGTTCATTGCTGTATTTCAGGGTATGTAGTGCATACATACATACATACATACATACATACATACATACATACATACATACATACATACATACATACAATCAATGTATATATATAGAGATATATATACACGTATGTATGTATGTATGTATGTATGTATGTATGTGTGTGTGTGTCTCTCTCTCTCTCTCTCTTTCTCTCTGTGTACATGTGTGTCTGTGTGTGCACTTGTGTCAGTGTCTGTTTTT
The DNA here is from genome assembly GCF_964340395.1 of Glandiceps talaboti. Taxonomy (NCBI): domain Eukaryota; kingdom Metazoa; phylum Hemichordata; class Enteropneusta; family Spengelidae; genus Glandiceps; species Glandiceps talaboti. The sequence goes on along the minus strand of NC_135560.1, from coordinate 10,321,155 downwards.
CTCGTATACTTACCCCATCTCCAAATCCTATGTTCTAACGTTTTTCTTTTCTTTCCTTCTCTTTCCTAGGAACTATGGATCGTATAATGGAAAACTTGTCTGTTTCCGATAACAACTCGACTGTTGCTGCCTGTACTAATAGCTTTTACGTGGTGTTAGAATTCGCTATTCCCATAGTATATGGCTGTATATGTATCTTCGGACTCATGGGGAATGGTTTGGTTATGTTTGTAACCATGAGAAATAGGGTTAATTCCGTACCGAGTGTATATGTCCTAAATCTCGCAGTTGCCGATTTCTTGTTTATGATCGTACTCATTTTTCTGGCATATCAACATGCTTCACATAAGTGGATATTTGGACATATTGTGTGTAAGATAGCCATCGCGTTTGACGGACTCAACCAGTTTACCAGTGTATACACACTAACACTGATGAGTATTGACCGATATTTAGCCATAGCGCACGCACTGAGATCGATGTCGTTCAGAACCGTACACAACGCACGCCTTATATGTCTCCTGATCTGGGTATTCTCGGCTATCTTCGTATTGCCATTATGGATGTATGGAGGTCTAACAAATAAACATGGTTCCTATCAGTGTGATACAGCTTGGCCTTATCCAGAATTCGAAGCCATATTCGTTATTTACACATTTGTTTTTGGATTTGCGTTACCTCTTTTCATCATTATTGCGTCATACGCCTGCATGCTGCGATATCTCGTCATTACCAAACGCCCAAGTTCAACACAAACAACGAGCAGGAAGAAGTCCAAACGAATCGCCATTTTGGTTTTCGCCATTGTTGCGGCATTTGTCGTCTGCTGGTTGCCATTCTATGTTGTCCATCTAACAATTGCACTATCAAATACCACCAAATTATCATGCGTGGCAACAACACTTGCATACATACTCAGCATTTGCCTTTCTTATTCAAACAGTTGCATAAACCCATTCATCTACACGTCCATCGGACGCAGATATCGAATGGGACTTTTACCTATCCCTGACTCGGAGTGTTGTCGCAAGGGAAACCAGAGAGGAAGACGACGCGTGCGCAGAACATTGAGTGGCAGTTCCGACACGTACAGCTCAAGGAGATCTTCTAACTCACAGAGGATATGGAGTTGGCGTGATAAACTTACGGCAAGTACTACACTTGATAATGACCTATCACCGAATGACTGCTCATTCAAAATACCCCCGTGCACCCATGCTACCCACTTGCACCCGCACTGTGTCAAGAAAAGCTATCGATTCAAACAAAATCTTCCGAGGCAAACACCCAAATAATTCATGTACCCGTTTCTGTCCTATATAAAGCTGTAAGTGTAGATCCATCGCACGATAGTGAGAGGATGTGCATCTACGTCATATTAATTCTCACGAATCACTTTACAGGTGGTGGAGTCTGTATTGTACGAAGAACCATCAACTGTTGTACACAATCATCACGACGAGAGTTCTGTTTGATAGGTGATACAAAATCATCATATCATAAATAGAAGATTGTTTGATGCTCGATCTACCAAGAAAAAACGGCGGGATTGTCTTCACGTCAGAAGCTGCCAATTTGACGCACTTGTCCAGATGGAAGTGTTCACTTTATCTGACGAAATCCATGCCGACAATTATATCAACTTGGAAATGAAGACTAATTTGAATATTACCAAACTGTTTATAGGTGTCACTTAAAATCGGATTTAAATTTGAAGAAAAATTCATCGTTGTCGAATCATTCAATAGTATTGTCATTTCTTGACAAGAACAAAAACTCATATCTGTATTGATTTCGAGAGGTCTGCTTTGTATAGTTGATTCGTAAACAAAGGGTAGCCGATAGTACCGAGAATTTGATTGGCCATTGTATGTTTAATTCTCACAAATGATGATACCTAGAATTTAATTGGTCATTATATGTTTAATTCTCACTAAAAGATTTAACTGCGTCCTTGTAGTTTTATTGACCTTACGTTGAAAAGAAATGTTGAGCATGTCTAATATATTTGCCTTTTATTTCTATCTACTTGTTGAATGTGATTCTTATGCTCGTCTTGTTGAGGGTCTGATGTACCTCCTTACCAACTTGTGTCACTTATTGCATTTAGCCGACCTGTTTGGGAACATTGAAAATACACTTTATATTACCTTCAGCACTACCTCAACCGATGTTCCATATTTTGATTGAATTTCTTCTGCCAGGTATGCAGAATTTGTCAACTATGACGTAATTCCACCATGGATAAATATATCCTTTGTAGACATGTACTTTGCTACAATGTTTTGATAGATGCAATCCTTTGATTTTTATTGAGCTATAGGATTTCTATTCCAAATAGTTATCGTAATTGTCTGCAGCCATGATTCACAAAGTCAAGTTAAACTTCAAAGTGAGTGGCTTTTTAACATTCATGTACAGACATATTGATAGTAATATGTGCATGGTCCTTTAGAGAAGATAAAACACACGTATAAGGCATCAAAACAGAGTTGTGAGCTTAAATATATATTACATATTACAAAAATTCGTCTGATCTTGTCCTTGAAGCCTATGAATTGCTATGAATTGCTTCATTTGTTGTCAACTGAATATTAATGATTAGTGATATGTTAACATGACAGTCTCAATTTCATTTCACATTGTTGGTTCATAGAATTGTTATTATATATTGTTTTATAAAACATAAGACGCTACATCATGTTATTTGCTGTAGTGTAATATGCCATTTCAAGGTTTTGACAAATGCCGTAAATATAAGCAACTTAAATCTAAACGTATATTTAGACTCACTTTTTGAATATTTCAATTTCAATACAAATTAACTTCTCTTCTTCAGTATCTTATTTTGTGAATTTTACAGTTTTGTGTTGTACAACTCTTATCAGTATATATAGAGGATGTATATGTTATTTCCAGTGTGGCATTTGCTATGGATCTGATATACTATGTACATCATGCAGCCTGTCCAGAAAAATATCAAAATTTGTTTTGTGACACTTTCTTGAGTTACACATGTACAAAGAAATTGTTTTCCATGTCCCCTGCTGATAATAATGTACCGTTTTCGATACCTATTTCTGCAAATGTTTATATTTGTATTTTTGTATGTGGTTATGTGTGTATCTCTGTATTTCTGCATATATGTATGTATTTGTGTGTGTGACTGTGTGTGTATGCGCGTGCGAAAAGTGTAGTGTGTATATTACCAAGTACATGATATGTATATGTATATATGTATATGTACATATATGTCGATGTTTGCTCTTTTTCTTAACATTATCTCATGAAATAAAGTTTCATTCACTCATTCACGTATTCATTCATTCATTCGTTTTTGTCATTCATGCATTCATTCATTCATTCATTCATTCATTCATTCATTCATTCATTCATTCATTCATTCATTTCATTCATTCATTCATTCATTCATTCATTCATTCATTCATTCATTCATTCATTCATTCATTCATTCATTGAATTCTTTCTATCCGTGTACTGCTCACTTCTGTAGTGATTTCCTGTATGGTCACGGAATCCGCTTAAACTTGAATGTATCATGTATCGTGATTCTCATTGCTTAATTAGCAGACTGATTCCTAAGTTGGTGACCACATAGGCAGGAACCCTGTGAATTCACATTTGGATCCTTAGATTTGAAAGGCTAATAGGTTAATGAGTACGGCTCCTCACCTGCCTCGAGGAATAGAAAGGTACACATCAGAACGACACGTGGAATCTACCAGTTGGCGCATTAGCTCAGCTGGCTAGTATTCAGGGGACATTCAATTGGAACAAAATAATCCTCAGTAAACGTAGATTTCTATCGTTTTCATGTGTTCCGTAGACTGTGAACTTTTTAATGTAGACTAATATGGGTTTGAGACGCATTCAGTCTGAACTCACCCAATTTATTCATCTACTCAAAGCTAATTGCAATCTTATACACCACTTATGGCATATATGTACAATAATTTATATGCTAATTGAAGAGGTCTTTGGTTTAGGATAAAGATTCTATCATAAAGCTTATAGCTCGCCTTGCGATTCTTAACTCGCAGCTTCTGTCAAAAAGACTAATACCTTATCATTTAAAGACGCAGTTATGGACTGCACGAAGGTTCAGAGAACTCATAGTTTATCGAAGTATTCTCAAATAACTGTACTCAATGATGCAATTAGAACTCCTTGTCACACATAATTATAGGCTGCTATGTGCATAAAGTGCATGCTGCTCACTGTACTAAGGAATTTTAATATAGTCGTTCACTAAATTTCTTTTTAGTGAAATCTCTATATCTTTTTTATAGTTTCGGATTTAGCTAACCCTAGAGTTTACCCATAACACGCAATGTATATAGCACCTAAATTTGCAGTAATCAATCAAATAAATTCTATCGCACCAGACTTTAAACCCATAGTTCAGTTCAATGGCGCCACAACGGCCCATTTATACTGAATGTTTGTTTGTTTGAACAGATGTGCTCTTAAGCTTCAAAGTGATCGGAATTGATGATTGCATCATGTCCATGGGTAAAGGATTCTTAAGTTCATGTGTAAAGTTTTAACCTGATGTAAACTGAATGCTATCCATAAGACCTTTCGATTAGCTCCTTCGCATATTATCAGATTGTGAAATTTTGAACAATATGAAATGAATTTGAACCTTGCATTAAAAGAGATTGCCTAATTACAGAAAATCATTAAATATACAAATTACTCATATGGTCAAGAGTTACATCAAAACATTTTGTACAACAGGGGCGCTCTGTTACCATCAATGTGTGTCCAAATATGAAGCATATACTATCAAGATATTGCCTAATTACCGAAAACTGTTATTTATGCAAATTTCTCATTACTATTCATGGCATGTTTACCAAAATCTTATCAGTTTTAGCCATTACCATTAGGAATATATGTACCAAATTTCGTTTGAATGGAGGCAGCCGTTTTTGATAAAACAATGGCACACATCACACACACACACATCACAGTCACACAGGGCAGACACAGACACAGAGAGACAGGCAGGCAGGCAGACAGACAGACAGACAGACAGACAGACAGACAGACAGATAGACAGACAGACAGATAGACAGACACACACACACACATATATATATATATACATACATACATACACACAATCAACATACTTAAACCCTTTCTTACGGAAGGTAAAATGCACATACTGAAACCATTGTATTCTTATTCTTTTTATTAGTATATCCGTAGAATATACAAAAAATACACAATGTCCGGCACAATATTAACGACACACGAAATGTGCTCTTTAAAGATAGCTTACTGAACATCTGTGCTGTGTCTTCATAGTGGGCTCTTTACTATCGTATACCTATCTTGAAATCTGTGATTGTTTGTGATTATTCCTTGCTATATACTATTAACCTTGAAATGGAAAGGATAAACCTCCACTGGCTGCAATTTGGATATTTTATTCATCAAGCTGACAAAATTATAAAAACGACATTGTACCTGTTTTAGTGGTCGATTTTATCCACAGGTAGTGTACTGAGAGACTTAAGGGTGCGATCAGTTTTTACGGCCGGGGGGGGGGGCAAATCAGAGGGAGGGTCACCTTAATTTGGGACTCAAAGAAGGGGGGGTCATAATTTTTACTAAGCGAATAAAGGGGGGTCACCTTGTTTTCAACTAAACAAAATCATGAGCCACGCTCCTGTACTTAAATGTTCATACATTTAATATCCCAACTAGGCCACAGCCCCTAAGCTCGCACAGCTGGGTAGATTCATTTGTGAGCGGCTGCCTCACGATGATATCATAGATAGCACTCTCGGCGTGGAGATTGCACTTCGTACATAGAACGCGCATGTGTAGTCATTGTACCGCAATACATCCTTGGGTAAAACCACCAAAAAACATCGCATAGTATATAGGACACGCATGCATACTAGTCATTGAGCTGTTATGCTGCCGCTTGTGGGCACTGTGTGAGCTATTAAACAAAAATTGTATGTGCATAAAATAAACCATAAACAAATAGCTATAAATATACATTCAAATATAACAAAAACTCTGTCTCTTGATATATCAAATACATATGGTATGGCATCACAACACTGCACCATGGCCACCTTTTAAGCAACAGTTATTTGTTAAAAATGACTTCTCGCTATTGCATGCCGTGCGTTGCATTCTGTCATCTTGTGGTAGAAAAACTTGCTTGTTTATCTGTACATGTAACATATAAGAAATGAAATATCTTAAGATTTACTGGCTCTAACATCTGTTCCTTCATTGACCTGAACATGTGGAGTTGTGCACAAACATAACCAATTTAGGACACTTTGAAATAATATGTGGCAAACACTGTGACTGAAAGTGCCTGACCCAGCCTGTGTCTAGATATTGGATATCAATGTCCATGTATATAGTTAGTCTAGTTCCTATATATTTTTGTACATCTAATGTATGATAACTACAATCATCTCCATTAGAAGTCCCAAATTGGTTTATGGTTGAGATCAATAGTTCAATGTAGGGTAAAAACTAAATTCTTTTTGTGTGGGTGGGGGTGAGAGGAGGTCTTTTATAATGAAATCTGTTTTGTACCCCATACAAACAATTCTAAAAATGTCAGATTGAAAAATGTGAAAAACATTTGTTATGCATGGCACTAAAATACATTTATTCTGCCAATAAAAGAGCTATTTTTCCTCACTACATACTGGCTTTGTATTCATAGCACTACATAATACTACATACTGATTTGAAATTGATTGTGCTGTGTGCAACAATTTTACCAATTTAGTTAGAAGGGGATGGGGAAGGGGTTCTGAGGCCTTACTAAAAGAAAGTTTTTTTACCTACTGATCTCACCCCTAATGTGTTGATTTATCATACATGTACAAACTATTGAACTGTTACTTTGCATAGCTATAGTACGAACTACATGTCTTATCAAAAAATTACTTTTCAGTGTTTGTGTTTCACTTCTTCTCTGATACCTGTGACCATCATCAAGTTTAATACATGTTACCAGGCTACATGTGAAACCCCCTTTTCTCTTGCTATTGGTTTACACCATAAACTACCAAGAAAGAAGTGTATTCCAAGGTGAACACAATATTAATCGGATTCTCGGAGAATATATATTATGTGAATGACTGATAAACAAAGTTATAAACACAGATTTGTTTGATGATGATCTAGTAGCCAGGACTTCTATAGTACTGACACGGTGCAAAGTTATGAGGAATATTAGATTTTACATCTCCCCTGGAATATCTAGTATCCACGTTGAGTGACTGTATACTGCAAGTACAATTTTGTCAGCAGATCATAATATTACATTTCCTTTTTATTAGAATGTATTTATTTTCAAGGCTATCATATTGCCAGCAATATACTGGACAATATAGCCAATAGTAAGTGAATTGAATTAGTAATCTAGTTTAGAAACTGCTGTAGTACAAAAAAACATTTTTATGACATTTTTTAATTTCTATTTTGAAACCAATGACATTTATCACATTTCATTATTCAAAACCTTTCAAAACGATTTTGGTTAAAATTAGCAGTGTGGTCAATGAATGGGGGGGTGGAGTTTTGAGTCAGTGCCAATTATCAACAGGACAAACAAGTGCCTTGAGGAGTGCAAACGTATACATGTATGGAAAGCCGCAGTTGTGTTAAGTCTAAAGAAAACAATACATTGACTATATGATGTGAACACATCTTTATATGATGTAAACAATTCATTATATGATGCAAGTACACCATTATGTGTGACAATTATTGACATGGGTTTACAAGTATATTATCTCCATTTATAATATTGTACTTGATAATTAGCTGAATTAATCAATATTAATAGTTCACTCAATCTAAGAGATATCCTAGAACTTTTTGTTACTAAAACATGAATATTTTGTATGTCCGTGAACAGACAATCATACTTCTCATAGGGTTCCTATCTAAAGAGCTTTATACATGTGAAACAATGGATTTTGGTTAGCAATTTACCAGATACACTTAAAATTACTGAAAATGTAACATGTAAAATTAACTATGCAGTGTGCGGTATTATGCTTTGAGAATAGAGTGTCTTTTGCAAGAACAAAAAGAGTGTTTCTTGTCAACAGATGGGGGGGGGGGGGTTATGAATAATGCATCGTGATGCAAACAAACAACTCATGTTAGTTTGAAGAGAAATTGAAATGTGTTTACATGTACAACCCCACTGCCATATTTTTGTTGATGTCATTTTTATGATTAGAAGAGTGCGAGGCAGGGGGGGGGGTATGGCGATATTTACCGTCTGTCGCCAAAATAACAAGTTTTCGCTGCTTCGTAGAAGACATACTCCCGTCAAATATTTAACTTCTATGTGAATAAATGGTTACACGATTTAAAAGAAAGTAATGGCAACAAATAAACACTAAAACGTGCCTGTGATATGCTGGAAATGACTGGATTTTGGTTATTGACCGCCATTCAGTAAAGAGTGATATGGGCACGAAAAGTAATCCCTGTATATAGTTTTCTTCTCCTATATTACCAGTTGACATGAGAAAATGGCTAGATTTCAACAACTGACCCTAAAGGTCAAGGTCAAAATTCAAAATCTTAAAGAGAACTATTGTACCTGATAATAGGGGTAGACACTTGAATGGAGTTTCTATGTATTACAGTTTTTTATTTATGTCGTAAATATTGATTTTAAACAACAAGTTGGTCGCCATTCGGTCAAATTTGCATGGCACTAAACAAAGTAATGAACAAATGTCCAATATGGCATATGACATTTGTACCAGGTTTGAAAGAAATCAGATATTGCATGTATTATTGCAATGGCGTATTACGGACGTACGGGCGGAGCCCATTGCTATAGCCCCTCGTTTGTGGGACTAAAAACCAACTCGAATACGAAGAACGGGCAAACAAAAACATGAACGTGTGACCAATACGAGAACATGAATGTTTTCACCTGTGGTACATCCAGATCTTTTGAAGAAAACCTTTCATGCTGTTGATGATGTAAAGTCGAAGGGCAGATCAGAAGAAAAAAAACGTGACTTGGGACTTTATTGGACTGTTAATAATATATACGTGTATCTATTATTAATTTGTGTTATGATGATGCGCTGATAGTGACAGCAATATTGGAACACCGCTAACACAAATTAATCCTAATGGTGAAACCAGTTATCATGAGGCATCGGAAACAGATCCAAATCTATAGAGTCACCATTTTCACACCTATAAGATATTAGATTCTACGTCTTAAGAAACACAGATACACGATGTTTTGAGGCCGAGCGGGTGATAACGTTGTAAGTCGTATAAGTTATGAAAGGCTTTCTTTAACAAAATGTCTAGTAAGCAAATTACCTTGCAGAGGAGTGTAAATAGTTGTAAGATGTCGGGTCAAGAATAGATCCTTCAGGCATCACGAATGACGTGCATCTTTTACAATTAGGAACATTTCACTCCTACATATTTGCCATGCTTGAAAAGATACGACTGGGTTATCCAAACCCACTTGTTCAAATGAAAGACTCTCTCATGCAAGTAACACGCCCATGAAAATGTTATCCTTGTTCTTGTTTACACTGTCGCTATTCTAGCTTCTAAAAGGACAAATGACAGGTAGAATCAGTTAGACATTTATTGACAAACTGAGCAGGTGGTTACTGCAAGATAGGATAGAGTATGGTCTCTTATTTTAAGTTTGTGTTATAAATTTTCGTGTTTGTTCAGGTGTTTGCGCCTAGCAGAATGAATAAGCTTTAGAATTTGATCATATGAAAATATATTGAATTTGTTTTACATTTTACTCAATACTGTTTTAATGTACTGGTATTCGATGATGATGATGATGATGATGATGATGACGATGATGATGATGATGATGATGATGATGATGATGATGATGATGATGATATTTTTCAAAATTTCAATCTATGTGTTTGGAATTATTGAGATTGTTGAAAAAAGTATTTTGCTAGTTTCTGTCCCCATACAAATGCCCCTGCTTGCACTTTCTCAGATTGGCCATGAAAACGATGAGGTAAATCGTTGCTAAGCGTGTAAACGTACACGACGGTATAACTAACAATGCGTAACATCACTGTTATTCGACGTCGTAATGTGAATTACACGAGTGGGACACCTGGCGTACTTTGTACCAACACTTACGGCGATTAATCACTTTGTCGTGACATCCAAGAAAGCGTACAACCGTTCTATTTTAACGAGAGATATTTCTTATCAGTCTACTTTACACCACAATTGTGAGAAGCATTCATCATAGACAAAGAGATTCATTCCTATCGATGTACAACGTATTCTCGAAATCGCACAAATGCAACTCAGCATGAATTCTGTCTCCTTACCGTCCATACTCTAAAAAGAGAGAAAGTGTAAACCTACAGCACTGATAAAAGATATGTGATTAGACTCAGATTACAAACATTTTGTTCGTAATGGTCGTCAAAAGTATGAAACTATAGGTATATCTGTTTCAATATCTCTTTTGATGTAAGTTATTATAGCTTAAAGATCACTGTGTGATACGAGGGTGAGAGTGTACACCGAATGTGTTCCTGATTCAGAAGGAGCTGTCCATTATTTTGGAGGGGTTGGTAGAAGGATTTCGTGTAGGAGATGCTATATGTTACAAACCCGTGCTAAGGGAAGGGTCACATTTTAGAGTGGGAGGATTTATGACTAATTTGAACTTTTACAAGTATTTTTTTTGAGAGAAGAATGAGATGACCATACTTTTGTGACTGGTAAAGTAGTAAATGTAATATTATATTTGATATGCCCATGTGGCAAGGTCAAGGTCAGTGTTCACCTGCTGTAGGCAGATTACCGGTGTTGAATTGCCACTCCTAATTAAATTATACAAATTCCATTCTCTGACTGTTTGCCTATTGCTCATGACTTTGCAAACACATTTTCACTATCACTTGAGATTTCTCACTCACACGAGATTTCGTTTATTTCTTGATGAGCAACATACAGAACGGATAGAGACATGAGAAGAAAACAATTATATGTATTATAATGATATTGACAGGGCTATCTTACATAGAATTGCTTTTAGGTGAAACAATTTAACAGTCTTTGACTTTGACAAGAATTCTGCATAACCGCCAATTAATTAGTGCCAAGAAACTGTATTGAAGAAGGAGAAAGAGTCAAAAATACGTGTAAAGGGTGACTGTGTAGATTCCGAGTCATCTGAGGCACATACTATTTGACAGCGGATATCACAGTCAGCGCTAGAAACAGGTGACAGTCTAAAGTATGAGATGAGGACAATATGTTGATGCTGATGAGTCATGATGGTGGTGGTGGTGGTGGTGGTGGTGGTGGTGGTGGCGTGTGTTGGTATTGCTGACATTGTAGTTGATGTTATTGGTGGTTGTGGTGGTTGTGGTGGTGGTGGTTGTGGTGGTGGTGATAATAATGATGGCAATGATGATAGACCACCATGTTGTTGTTGTTGTTGTTGTTGTTGTTATGTTATATAGAACCTAGTTGACGACATTGACAGTGATACTGAAGGAGTAGCAATGCTATTTGCCACAGAGGATAGTGGAAGTGAAAATACATAATACACATTTGAGGAAACTGTTTTGGATCACACGACCGTGCAGAATCTACATAACATATTCATTGAGTTGTCAATACCATTATGTTATCATATACCCAGTATCGATTCCAACGCAATTCAATGGACATCGCACATCGAACCCGTTCAACAATTTTCCGTATAACAGCCAGGCACACTTTAACCGAATATGGCAAAGGCACACTCATCGATATCCGTTCGCTGAATGATTTTGGCTTTGTTAATTTCTTCACTATTTTGACGTTTCTGCAAATAAAATAATATTTCAGTGTCAATTTATGTGATTTAAACGATGTTCCGTACCACTAAATGGGGTATATGATAAAACCTTCAGGCCCGGATATGGGTTTTGCCTCCTAAAGTCGTACAACCTCGATCCGCAAAACCCATATCCGTAAAGATTACTATAAAGATTACTATTAAAGATAAGATTACTATTAACTGGCATCATGGACATGTTTTTTCGGAGGGGGGGGGTATTTTTAGGTAAAATCGAATTGGATAGGGTCACATATATGGCAGACCCCTACCCTCCCCATAATAACTATTGAGAGCTCCCTTAATTCGGTCGGGCAAATTAACAAAAATATTGTTAAGATAGCTAGCAGTTCGACGTTAAGTAAATCAATCTACTTAAATATTTATAGATGTCACCTTTCTCTTCTCTTCTTTTTCTTTAATCTTGTCCTGTCATGCCTACAGACTCATCAATAGTGTCTACACTATGTACGATGTTTTATCAAACATGTCATGGTGTGTATCTGAATGGATTCTAGGGCTTGGTACATCGACCAAGGTTTATACTTTTATATGCCTCCGGTTACCTGTAATCGCCAAAATGCGTTTTATTGATTTTCAGTCTATTCTAAGTCGGTCTCTTTAAAAGTATCCCATTTGTATCAGATGATGATGATCACTCCTAAGATAGTGATTTTGCCAATATTATGTAGAATATTTTACATGTTGAATCTTTCCCTAGTATTCTGTAGAACTTGAGAGCCCGCTGGCAGTCCGGTCTGGTTGCTACTTTAGCAAACAGACCGTTACGAATACAAATGTAAAAAAAATACACACAGCAGACACTGTGTATATTAAAGTGGCAATATGGATGAGGATTGGGTGGTATTTATTTTGGATTTTTAATTTATAAAACTTATCATGGCATCCTACTTGAAAAATCAATGTGGTACAACATATGCCAAGTCCTTGTTTGTAACTCAATACATTGCAAAAGACTGAAAAATATGTACAATATTTGTTATTGTACGTACAATAATAAACTATTTTGCACGGTTTTTTGTTGTTGTTTTTTTTATAGCTTTTTGCACGTTATTGAGTTGCAAACATAGACTTAGTCGATGTTGTTTCACATTGATTTTTCAAGTAGGATATCATAATAAAAATTGTTTGTTTCCTGCTTTGTCATATGTGAATCTGAAATCTGTGTTGTAATCTAGTCCGAATTCATCACATAGTAAATACCCAATCCTCATCCATATGACCACTTTAAAGTCAGTGATATTTGACATTTGCGTGTTATCTTGATTGTGTCTATCACTGACAGCATGAAACCTTGTGATCAGTCTCACTGATCTTGATACATCATTTGATAGCATTTGCAAGCTAAGACGAAATCTCATGTATAAATAGTACAAGTATATTACAAGTATTTGTTATTGACACAATCTAAGTTTAAAACGGAGGGGGGGGGGTTGAGGGGAGTTGATGCAAATCAAATGTACTTATGATATTCTACCCACTGAACAATAGTTAACTATCACATGGCATTTGCAGCACACAAACTCGGTATTCAGACATGGATAATTCGGTGACAAAATTTTTGTTACCTAAACTATACTAAAATGCCATACCATTCACTGTACTTGCAACACCAGAACACTATCATCTTACCCTGCACTGTGCCTCAGACCAAATTTAAATTTTCTATAGTGGTCTGAGACTGCGCAAACCTTTTGTGGGTATTATCCAAGCTGCGTTTATCAACTATCGTGAAATTCAACTGGAAATCACATCATTAAACTCGTTTTATCAACACATCACAACAAGCTGCCACACCCTATCTGACATATCGTTCAAATCAAGCACAGCATATCTAACATATTGTATTAATCTATCCATCTCGTCATATCTAACAAATCTGAGAATTCCTCAAAGCAAACTGATTCATTTCCTGTTGCCAAGTACCCTATAACAAGGCATGAGTGATTGCAATGAAACCGCCGAGAGAGATAACCCAGATAATCGTACTTTTCATTGCCGATTATTGAATCAGTATTCACTTGAATTCGATATATCTTACAATCTTTCTCAGGTGTATTGGAATCAATATACATGAATTAAAAAAGCGTTCCAGTTCAGGAGGTACAGAGCAAATTGTCGATGTTAGTTGAATTCAATCGGGATTGCTATATACTTTGCTATAAAAGACAATCTGCTAGTCTAAGAGGTCCTGTCCAGTTCAGAACTTTGCATTTGACAGTATCAACGCGTACAGCCATGTCCATATCTCAAATTTGGTTTGTGCTTCATTTACATTGAAAATTCAGTGGTCATGCAACTCACGTACACATATCAAATAACATCATTTTTCTCTATAAATCGCTAATGACTAATGGTCTGTAATTATACCAGTTTCCTTCGCATTAAGTTTTACGAATTACCACTATATTGAACGTAAAAAAAGCCTAACTGTAGTCTGCGGTGGGTCTATCAGGTAATTCATTTTCTAATGACTTAGGGTTTTTTGTTTTTGTTAAATAGGGTAGCTACGCCGTCCTCTTTTTTCACAAGCAAAAATGGTTCAACTATTGTACATACGTAATATAACAGTACTGCATCGACAACGGCGCCTGTGTGATAAACACAGACATGGTGGGTTAATTCAGAGCAAACCCCTCAATGTTATTATGTGTCAATTGGCGCTGACTCCCATTACCATGGCCTGACCCACACTACCCAAATCAGGGTTAGGATTAAAGTGAACCAGTCATACAGTTATAATCGTAGCGAAAGTCCAGGAAAAATTGCTTCTAAAATAAAGGTTATAAGTGAGGGATAACTTACATGTAATATCATGGATTTAAAGGTATTAGCTATGCTAGGGAACTATATGAATTTGCTCCATTGTATGTTTATAGTTTATAATCCTCGATCTCTGGATCCCGCAAGATGCTTGTTTCTTGGTTGAAAGAGTTCATCGTATATGCTTTAGGATGAATTAAAGCATACAAGAGTCCGAGTACATTCTACATGAAAACAAATGTGTTACTTACAAAAATACATCAACAGAACAGACATCATTGAAGTGAAAAAAATGACAGTTTATTGCATATAAGAAACAAGTAGTACATGATATGTTTTTTGAAATTATACACCGCTCTAACTACATCTATATACGACCTGCCATCGTGGTGATGACATTAACACAGCGGGTAAAATCACAGAACAAGCTTCAGCACGTTTCATAAAAACAAGTAATTGACGTGCCTCTCTCAGAGGGTCCCTGGGGGTTCCTTCTTGTACTTTCTAAACTCTCACGTAAAATGCCTGCCGCAATCCATCGCGAGGTAATCAGCAATTGTCGAGGTCTTTGTCAAATCATGTCCACTCAATTGACGACAACATGTCACATCGGTAAAATGAATTGTTTTCTACTTCAATGACTAGGTTGTTGGTAATATCGCCATGATGAAGCCACTTTATACAAACAATATACTTATAGAAAGCATGCAATACTTGACTAACGATCCAGACAAATGTGAGGACCTCAAAAGAGAGAGATATATATACTTGAATACCTTTACATGAAGTCGTGCGTCACTTTAAGTCACGTAGAATGTATCAAATGTACTGTGACAGTAACTGCGCCACTTAGAACATTTCTATATTAATGTCCACTTTTCGTTTACATATATATTGCAAACAAATCTATCGGGAGGAAAAAATATAAAAGCTATATGACCTGTACGGATAGTGTGTTGCATGTAGCAGTTAGACACAAAACTGAAGTCAGTGGAGATTAGAACTGAAAACCCGCGGTCACATGGTTTTGATATCGTGTTAAAATGTATTTATATAGTTTCATCCTTTGGGAACCAATTCCTGTATCTCCTGACATTGCTGGGAAAATTTAATCTAGTTCCTGACGACCGTATTCCGATTTTACACTACATTATTTCCACACATTAATGTGACTCTGTAATGCAATGTTATCTTCACACATTACATTATATTACATTACATTACATTATATTACATTACATTACATTACATTACATTACATTACAATTATATAGTGCGACGTCTATGTCTTCTGGCTTTCTGTTGATCAGAAGTCAGGCCTAAAACTGAGAAGCGGTTTGATTCTAAAGCTGGGTAAGATTTGGCAGACTCGCTACATGTAGAACGAGGGTAATCTCGTGACCAGCTTCGCAATATCCAATTTCTATACTCCCCTGTTATACCCTTGGAGTCTTTTGAACTCCACAACGGTATTACACTAATGAAGCCCTGTCTGAAATTTTCGCTAAAAATAGCATAAATCAGTGGGTTGATGCAGCTGTCAGCATACGCAAAGCACAGACTTGTGACGTAAGCGGAATAATCATAATAGCTATGGCGATTTGGTTGTTTGTACATTTTAATCAGAAGAACTAAATAGTATGGTAACCAGAAGACGACATATATAACAGAGATTAACAAAACTAAGTGGGTAACCCCCTTTGTCGTTTTCCGTTGATTAGTTGTACCTTCGCTATCTGGTTTCCATCGACCTTTCGTGTAGCTTTTTAAAATTAGGATGAAAATAAACGAAACGCACAGAAAGGGGATGATGTATGCAACTGTGAATGTATACACGATATACCAGTAATCGCCATATTGTTTTGGCCAGATATAGAAACATCGTTCTAT
Organism: Glandiceps talaboti; assembly: GCF_964340395.1. NCBI lineage: Eukaryota > Metazoa > Hemichordata > Enteropneusta > Spengelidae > Glandiceps > Glandiceps talaboti. Next base: position 10,304,594 of record NC_135560.1, on the reverse strand, counting down.
TTCGTCACTTCCGGTGTCAACTGAGGCATGCACTAGCATTGGTAAGACAAGTAATATGGCGATTACCCAAACAATTGCATTCGCCACTTTGGCACGTTTTCTACTCCGTATGTGCGAAGCAGCTTCTGGATAAACTATAACAAAATATCTGTCAATTGATACTAATACAAGAGTATACGCCGTTACTATTTGATTCAGTGAATCCAAGGGGAGAATCAACTTACAAACTGCAATTCCAAATATCCAACGGGTTTGTGAAAACTGGTATGCTAAGAAGGGTATGCAGAGTACAAATATCAGATCAATTACAGCTATATTCAAAAAGTACAAATTTGATATCGTTTTCATCTTCAATTGGGTTACTAATGCAACGATGGTGGCGCTGTTTCCGAAAACTCCGATGAAGACGATAAGACCAAGCACGGCCGGTGCCAGGGAATGGATTGGTCTGTTCAAGTCATAATCAAGCACAGCCATCATAGTCGATACAATCGTTGTTGAGTTATCCGTAGAATCAGGCAAAGGGAAGAGAGAATTGTTGTCTCCTGAGCGGTCTTCCATGGCTTCTCTCACAGTTTTGTTATTTACGGTTGACTTCTTCTCAAAAGTACAGAATTCTCGCACTCATAAGCTTATGAGATGAGATCAGATACTAGACCAACACTGATAGCTTGTCAACCATACCTAGAAATATATCACCTGGAAAGAAAAATAAATAAAAAATGTGTTATCGACCAATGGTTGTTTTAAAAGATAGCTCATCTAAAATAAACAAGTAATTCAATGAATGTTCAGAAAAGTGAAATTTAAGTTTGATAGCATTCTATTGAAGCATATCGATGATCTCAGAGTGAATGCCCAATTCCAGTCTTTCCAGACAGGAACACTTGGGAAAAAAACCCTAATCTAATCAACATTAGTTAGCCTTAAGAAAAATTCTGTATTAAACAAAGGCGGCTTCAAATGACGAACCATAAAGTCAGTCAATTTTACTACCAAATTTGATTATGTTATATTATTAAACAACGTAGGGTAAAAACCGATCGATATTGTCCGTTCAATTTCGTTGATGACGATGCCTAAATGAATCAGCGTATCAAACATTACTTTGCTGGCTTTGCCATATTATAAAATACAACATGAGATAAAGCGTCACGTGTCTTGAGAAAGTTGTGAGTGTATTATACCTACTGTACGAAATACAACGAGACTTCGTAATTAGGAGCAACTATATAATTCAAAATACAGACGCCCAAATAAAGAGCTACCATGATGAGATGTTATACGTTTGTATTGACAGACTTCAGCCAGAAAACCAATCAATTGCGATAATCCGTTTAACATGAAGGTTGAAAGTACATTTAGTAAAACTCCCTTCAATACCATTTCATAAGCCTGAAGGAAAATATGGATATTTCACTATGGTCATGTACTGCCAAATCAGAAAGACTTAGAGTATGAACTAGGCGGCACAATATTTTTATACGTCTAAAACAACCCGTTTTGTTACGAATTGTACAAACAGAATACAGGTACTGATAGCGCCCAAGAACATGAAATCTTTCATTTATTTGTAAACACAAATAAATCTAGACAGTTCAGGCCAATGAATTTAAGTGTTTGAACATGTCATATAGATCCCAAAAAGCTTCTACATGCCTCTATGTAGCATTTCCATTTATTATGATGAAAGTTTGCATGGGTCTGGTTATTTCGCTATAAGCAAGGACATTGAAGATATAATCATACGCCAATGTAAGGCTGTAATATGATATTGACGGGAATGGTTGTCTAACCAGTGATACATTAAATTTGGGTGATCTATGCGGCACTATTATATTTGCACTAAGGACACCGGAATGATCACAGTACAAAGCATCGTTTTCACCCTGGGGTTTTCATCGGATGGGGGGAACAAGATATCTAAAGCATAAACACACAAAAACGTCCTCAAAGAAAACGGATACTGTCTACTCTAAAAAGTCGATTTTCTTTCTGTACATAATTAGAGACTCTTTATCCGCAAACTGGAAGTGATTTCATAAATGGTCGCCTCCTGGGCTGGGAGTTAGTGTTACTGTTATACGCATGCTATCTATACAACATATCGGCTTACATTGACATTACGTTCACACGAGACTCGAAAAAGGGATTAATATACGGTCACAATTCGGTTATGATATCTAAACGATATGAAATAATGAAAACACAGATTCAACGTACTCATTTGTCATGTTTTCATTAAAAAAATAACGACCATGGTAATTAGAGGAAATGGATGTACTATCTTCCTAAAAGAAAATGAGATAGATAGATAGATAGATAGATAGATAGATAGATAGATAGATAGATAGATAGATAGATAGATAGATAGATAGATAGATAGATAGATGGATGGATGGATGGATGGATGGATGGACGGACGGACGGACGGACGGACGGACGGACGGACGGACGGACGGACATACATACATACATACATACATACATACATACATACATACATACATACATACATACATACATGCATGCATGCATACATACATGCATACATACATACATACATACATACATACATACATACATAACGAAAATGTGAAAAGTATGAATATGAAAAGAGTTCAACTGTGTATACTGTTCAGAAAAACAAAGTATTTTAAACATTTAATGGCATAACTATGACGCATAACAACTGCTGATACGCTGGGGAATTTGTATGCATACTTTAACAGTTTGAACTTTATGTTCTGTTGATATTTTGCAATAATGAAATCGATCACAGATAAAATTTAATTTTTCTGGTTGACATTTGATGACTCCATATTTTCGGTACTTACTGTTTGGGGGCTCAGACAATTAGGCGACAATGTCAGTTTTAAAATTTATTGAATGGAGACATTCGATAACATTTTGAAGGGGGTTGTATACCGATCGGTAATGCCAAATTTAATTAGTAGAATGATGTGACTAATTTGGTTATGTGTGAAATCGAGGCTCCATAGGTGACGTCATACTTATAGTACATCCAAAATACTGGTATGCCCCTCTACCATTAAAACGAAGGAAGTGATTGAATAATCATTTTGCATCTGGGAAAAGAGGGATGAAAACTCGATCATATCAGCAGCAGGAATCGTGAGTTTTAGCACCAGAATATAATAATGTATTCGCACATGCGCATTATAGTTTACAAACCGTATTGATCGGTGGGTAGTACACATCTCAGATCACCGGGCATATTTCCTAGTTAAAGTACTTTAAAAAGAATTCCGTTGTACTACGATAAAAACTTTTTTTAGGCGGGTTATATTTACATGGATGTTCATCAATTTTCACAGATATCGGCTGAAAGTGATAAAAAGCTTTCGCCAGCATTTTAATGGAATTGTTTTCCAAAAACGAATCGTATGCTTCCGACCCTAGTTTAAGTTGTCGACCCTAAACATGTTTTTAAAACATTTAGAACGAAAAGAAAAGAAAATATTTGCCTTCTTGACCTTATGTATGTCTGTTTTGTTGCCCCAGTGATTCCTGTACATATTTCATCAAACTATCACAGAAGGGGTATTCTGATCGACATTTCGTTTGGTTTTGGGTCGAAGCAATATATACAAAAATAAATGGATAAAATGAATTACAATTAACTCCCGACCTACCTACCCTATTTTCTGAGGCTATGTTATCGGAAACACACAACTTTTTGTTTCGCCTTTTAAAGCTAACGGGTTTTTTTTCTTCAAATATATCAGACAGGGACTAAATTTACAGTTAACGATTGATCAATTTAGTTTCAATAGCTCTTAAAGATATATACCAAATAGATTCGCGAGCAAATTAGATAATTGACTGATTTCTTGTCAAAACATTGAACTTAAAAAGTACACGAATCGTGTTTTTGAGTCAAAATGTCTGAAAGTTTCAACAATATCATTCACTGAGATGCAGTATCCAAGGTGAAGGGGTGGGGGTGGGGAGAGAAAACGTGATACACATACACTCATACATGTTCCAATAAATTACTTACCCTTTATTCAAATACGACTTCTATGTAACTTAATAGTCTCTCTTCTCAGTCTCAGCTTTGTAGAACGTCTGCATGCTGCACTATTCAACTCACGTTTCACATTTGAAAGAAAGAGTATATAACCGGTCAATGACACATCAAAATGATTTGCATATATATAAACCATGCATTCGGACTACGACGAATTGTGAATATCAAAACCAACACAAAGTTAATTTAATTCGGTCAATGCCTTTTGTGTTGTAGCTGGCTCTGATGTAATTCAATTAACTGGTATAGTTATCGATTTCAGTCGAGTATAAATTACAGTGTACATGAAGGAGATAATAAATACACCGACCATATTACAACATAAAACCATACATTGTAACCATAAAATACGATATAAGGTATTTTGAGATTCAACCATCAACACTGCCTATCAATCAAAGTTTCCTGTTTCAGCGATAAAATTCATTCCAGATCTAAAATGGGGATAATGAAGAATATCTTTCTTTCTTTCTTTTCTTTTTTTATTTCTTTCGTAGGCAGATAAGATTTGATGTGAGATTTAATGCATATGTTAAACATACCATCGGTTAGTGACATGTTTCTTAATAGTTGGCCTAAAAAACCTCATTCTCGTTTAAATTCAGTCAGGAGTTGTTACCATGACACCCGAATACGGTCAGTAGAATAACCAGATACAGATGTAAACGACAAACAGATTCTAATAACTCGGTGGACGTTGATGGCGCTTCAATACACTCTGTTACATTCTCTCTCCGACCACTAAAAATGTGTTAATGTGTTAGTGGTCTGAGATTCTCTATTATACTATCACTGAAGGGCTAGTCTAGTTCCTATACAGTATCATTACGATTTATACCTTTATTCACAGTATAGTCAAAGCTGTTGCTCTAGGAGTCCCGAGATGTAATTTAAAATTCATCCACAGCCACCCACACAGTCATTAACATCATGTCTTTGTTAATCGATCACAAAATTCTAACCAATTACTGTGGTTAGACCACAGTTGGCATCGAGACTACCGAAGAGCAAATTCTTGCACAAGTCTATTCATAGCTGTTGTGTAGCCAACGAAGCTAATCTCACAAAAAAGCTGTTCGTACATGATTTTTCAGTGGGAGGGGACTTTGTTGTATAGGTCACTGGGAGGGGTGGGGAAACAGACAGTTTCAGCGGGCAAAACTATTATTTCAGCAGACTGTATCGGTATTGGCAATGTACATTTTATGAAATGTTGCAGTGGGATGACATATACGAACATCCTTCACTTTCCCCTTTAATCGGCAATAAACCCAAAACTGATTCAATATATTGTATACGTAGTCTTCGCTTTTTCACAAGATTTCAGAAACTTGATTCGTTGTCTGCACCTGCAAATTGTGATTGCGAGAAAAAGACATCGTGCGCGGCGAGCCAAATTGTGATTGCGGAGAGTAATTAAAGAACATCGCGGCAGTTCATTGTACTAGTCGGCTACGATAACTTTGCAGCATCGGTCTGTTTTGTCGGGATGTGAAATAAATCTGGTGATTTATCACGGCCAGTAGACTTCAGTCCCAAGTTATCATCAACAGGATAACCTGAATGCTCAGTTTTACATAATGTAGTTGACCACGTACTACCACGTAATGTTAACGTATATACCCTACACGTGTAGGATCTGTGGTTAACGATAAGCGGTGATGGGGAAAGATATGTCGGCGACTTTCTGACATTGTCGATAGTGTTAGTGGGTGAGTGCCAATCACTGAGAACCATTGTTTGATCGACACTTGCAATAACACCTCACCACACCCAGCAAAGCAAAGCAACACATGAATTCAAATTAGATATAAAACGGTACTACTAGTATGTAAGTATGTGATAAAGGAATGAAAAGGAATGTCGGCAACTTTCTAACATCGGACAGGTGTCAATCACTGTGAACTATTGTTTGGCTAAAAACACCGACGCTTCAAACGACACCGTCAGCGGACTCACTGAAAAGAACTTTCTTTTTTTCGATTTACAACCAGTTCTCTACTTCACCATATTCACACTTCCTATTGTACATCAAGGCACACAGAAAGAGACGACGTCTTAGGAGTCATTTTACGGCACCAAAATGACAAATACTTTTATCTTGTTGTTTACTATAGTGATCCCCACTTCCAAAATGACCCACCCCTTCAAGTATTTTTTTTTTCAAAATGACCCATACCAAAAACACCGATCCAACAATTAGGTAAAAATGACGTGTGCTCTAGGTGTATTTAGGTTTTAGTTTATATGCAAACACTCGCAGTTTCAACACTTCTCGCCAACATATGTATATACAATTCACTCTAGCTAAACCTACGTGATTTGAAAAACCAGTTTCCTCCTTGTGTGTATATCAATGAAGTCTACGGGGATGTACCCAGTGTTTATTTACGCCATATCTAAATTCCCATATTGAGCTCTAGTTGAATGAGATGTCATCCATACACTGTCTTGTGTTTCGTGGTAGGCTTTAATTTCGAAGTTACTGTTCACTTGTCAACTCACTTTCCTAGAGATATGGTGCCAATGACTCAAACAACATCAAAACCGACAAGCCGACAAGAATGTCACTGTGTGCGTTCTTATTCAAAGATGATAAAAATTCAAAGCCCGAACGTTTTCTGTATCTTCAAAGAAGACAGATTGACACCTTCATCTTTTACTGTACCAGCGGTCTCAGTCTCCAAGTCAAAGTATAGACAGTGGAAGGCCGATTCTATGTTGAAACTATATCGGGCATATAAAATACCGTACCCTTGGGTGATTTTACTTTTTCTGTAGGTCTACCCAACATTACGGTCTTGCAATAAGGGTTGTCGGTGGCCAAGTGGTTAAACCACTTGCCTCTTACCACTGCAGTCGGGGTTCGAACCCCATTTAGGGTTCGATTAAATTTACCCCGCTGTAAGTAAGAAGAGTGTCGTTCAGTTTGACTCTACCGAACAACGCAGGTTTTCCCCGGGTACTCCGGTTTCCTCCTGCATTAACACTGAACCCATGAGGGATGGCCCCCACTGGACTTCTTGGGAGACAAGTGTTTAAATGCTTAAAGAACTATCCAGTATAAATAAAGATTATTATTATTATTATTAATAAGACCACACGGGTCTGTACTCCGAAGGTTGCCGAACAAACGCCGAAGGATGAGGGTCCAAGAACTGAGTAAACGGGCACGCAAAGATAAGCTTAGTCGTAGAGATACCGGTACCACTATTGAGAGCAGGGGTTCTGAATAACCATAGACCCTACACGAACTAATGTAATCCCTAAACAGAATCCCAACAAAGAATATTTACTATAATTTAGAGTAGTCATCGGAGTGACGGCACAGATTATGAAAACACAACTTAATCGGAAGCTCAACAAGATGATACAGAGAATGTTTTACATATAAAGAGTCGTTGCTGACATATCAGCACTTTAGACAAATCATAATTGTGGCAGATGAACTTATATTGGATGGACAAAGATTTAGATAAGTTTTCTTTTCAAAGTTATCATTCAACAACTAATCAGTAAAAGGCTGTCTTTCTTGCTTAAGCTTACTTCGTAAAAATCTGTAATACGTCGGGATAAACAGCGCTTACAAGGAGGGAGGACCGGGGGAAATCCGGCTTGGGCTATTGCGTATAATATTACCCTCCCCCGACTCAATTCCGTCTTTACGACTATGAAGTTGTACATTAGCCTGTCGTTTTGTTATGATCCTAAGTCGTTCGCTTGAGATGGATAAAACCTAGTGGTTCACTTCGGTGCCGGGCTTGAGTGTCAAACGGTCGTAAACTATCCAAAGCACAACTCTACTCAAATTAGATGTAACACCATGAGCGGTACGTGATAATGAGGAATGACATGTCGGCAACTTTCTGACATCAGACAGGTGTCAATCACTGTGAACTATTGTATGGTGAAAAACACCCACATTTACAAAGGACACCTTCTGCGGACTCACTGAAAAGAAATTTGATTTACTTTCCATCAAATTCACACTTCCTATTGTACGCTATGATATACGGAAAGAGAATGGGCGTAGTATTCTGCAGGCTTTACACATAACATGAATCTCACAAGTATGAATAGCGTCATATACGTACACAGTCAAATTCTAACACAAATATATATGTACTCTACGCCGTGATAGGGCGCCCTCACACAACAGTCAATCCCTCTCGATGAGGGCGGAACGACCCGACGTACAACCGTCTAAAATCATAGACAGTGGCCTTCCACTTTCTATTCTAAAATATAAGTAGACTTTCCTATCAGATACATTATTCTTATTCTGGAGAAATATCTATGGTATCAATCAAATCTACTCCGATATATTGATTTCCTGCCAATCAAGTCTACTACGATATATGTATTTCGTTAATTCATCCATGTCAATCAAGTATATCATAATCCCTTTCTTAATGCATCGATTCACTCAAAACCCGGCTTCATAGAAAATATATCTAACGAATTTAAGATAAGAAAAGATAAGATAGGACAAGATAACATAACATAACATAGCATAACATAACATAACATAACATAACATAACATAACATAACATAACATAACGTAACATATAATAACATGAGATAAAATAAGACAAGACAAGACAAGACAAGACAAGACAAGACAAGACAAGACAAGACTTATGCCTACAAGTAGGGTCTATGTTTAAATGAGGCACAACTTACAAACTAAAAAGAAAAACATGAATTTGATTTGAGTTGAGATGGCAGTCATAAACTTATGTTTAGTGGTTGGAGTTTCCTAAAGGTCTGGTGTCGATGGATCGGCACCATAATTGCCACCACAGACCACTAGTTGCCACTTTCACACAGCATCAAAAGTAAAAGCCGACGACAATGTCATTGTATGCGGTCAAAGATGATATAAGTTCAAAGGCCTATTGTTTACTGCGCCTCCAAGTAAGTTCGATTCACACCTACATCTTTTACAATATTAGCGGTCAAAGATGACATAAGTTCAAAGGCCTATTGTTTACTGCGCCTCCAAGTAAGTTCGATTCACACCTACATCTTTTACAATATTAGCGGTCACCCAGTCAAAGTACGCGGCTAAGTTGAAACGAAATAAGGTATAAATACTGATGGATTTCTTCAAACATTCACCATTGCTCACTAAACACTCCTAGAGTACACTTCTCTGTAAGCTATGGCTACTTGCTTCAGTTCCTGTCATTACACCGATCCGTACCAGTATTCAAGACAGATGTCTTTACTTAGTAATCTTGAAAGAATTCCTTCAGTGTCTTCTCTCATACCCCAACTAGATGTATCGAATATACCGGAGAACGCTATTGGTTGTTATGGTAACAGTAACAACACCTCTACTGATTCTGAAGGTAAGATTTCATCACTATAATCTGTATATATTTCATTTTTCTGTCAATTTGGGAAGAATCGAATAATTTGAAGACGCTCATCTATGTACTTGTAAAGTAAAGTTTTGAACGTTTTAGAGAATAATTCAGTTGATATTGTTTTCTTCATTTCCACAGATACAACGGATTCACAGAGTTCCTCCACCTCGTGTGACAGTTCAACGACATCTGATTGGTCATCTCGTTACCGTCGTCACAGATTTCCTCGCTACCGTACGACATTCAGTTCAGCCCAACGACGTGCATTGGAAGATGTGTTCTGTAACGTTACACGATATCCCAATGGCAGTCTCTGTGAATGGATTGCCAAGGTAACAGAACTGTCTACAAAAAGTATAAAGGTGAGTTTGTGGTTAATGATTTTTTGTTTCAGTTAGTGTATGTACCGATGCGCCATTTTACATGTTATAAATTCAGAGCAAAAATGACAATATATAATTCGTTACCCAAATAGAAAAAAAGATGATTTGGCAGTAACTGTATTCCATGTTTCATTTTGTAAAAGAAAAGATGAGTTCTATTTCTGAAGTATTATTCTTAAATCAGTTGGTGTATGAATATGTAAACTCATATAACTCTTTTTTATATCATCCAACGTTTTTTTTTCCTTTCAAAAGATTTGGTTCCGGAATCGTCGTGCAATGCAGCAACGACAACTGCGAAAAAGAAAGTCAACTTCTGGGATGACATCGGCTAAGCGATCACCACCATACACAGAAAAGCTGTCTGTCACCATCCCATCGTTGCCACAGCTATCACTTCATCACCCTCCGCCATTGGTTACCAAAAACACATTCCACTACCTACCACCAGGCGTTACAGAGATACCGGCACCTACCAGTCCTGAACTTGACAAGTCTTCACTACCACAACACAGGTTCTCACGCACCTCGTCGTACGACCTCTCAGGTCATCAACCCCTGACAACTTACCACCAACCAACGGCTTATCCTCCATCATCAAATGCTGTCTATCCTACAACTTCAGTTCAACGGTACCCACACGCATCACTTCGTCCATATCATCCCGCACCATGCGCTTTCCCGAACGGTACTCAGTGTTTCTATCCACGCTTCTCCAGAACTCTCTGCCCGGTACTGCAGTTCCCAACACCATCTAGCAGCCATTACCGACCGGTTCTTCATCTCTCAGCTGACTCTAATCATATATCTGCTTCAGACAACATGAATAGCCATCGGACATCAAGTCATCCATCACCAGTATCTGATTCATCGCGTTCCAGCAGTCCTATTTCTGAAATATCAATGAGTGACATTGGCGATCTGTATAATTCTCCCCGTCAGTTGATAATTTGTGAAGATATATCAGCAGAATGAACAGTAATTCTGAACTCAACACACTTTAATTCACCTTGCTGTTGACATTCCAATTGTAGCATTTTCTGATATCATTTTTTGAGAACAATGAACTTACTTACCCGTGCCTGTAATTTGATGTTTAATTTTAATTCTTGTACAAATTCATTGCTAATAAGATTAAATGTATTTTATTCCTTCAAATTATACTATTGTATATCATTTTCTTTCTATCAAATAGCCCTCCCATTCCCATTCCAAGTCCAATATATCATAACTCCCATTCCAGGTCCAATATATCACAACTCCCATTCCAAGTCCAATATATCATAACTCCCATTCCAAGTCCAATATATCGCACTCACTCCCATTCCAAGTCCAATATATCATAACTCCCATGCCCGGTTCTTCATCTCTCAGCTGACTCTAATCTTATATCTGCTTCAGACAACATGAATAGCCATCGGACATCAAGTCATCCATCACCAGTATCTGATCCATCGCGTTCCAGCAGTCCTATTTCTGAAATATCTTTGAGTGACATTGGCGATCTGTATAATTCTCCCCGTCAGTTGATGTGAAGATACACCAGCAGAATGAACAGTAATTCTGAACTCAACACACTTTAATTCACCTTGCTGTTGACATTCCAATTGTAGCATTTTCTGATATCACTTTTTGAGAACAATGAACTTACTTACCCGTGCCTGTAATTTGATGTTTAATTTCAATTCTTGTACAAATTCATTGCTTATAAGATTAAATGTATTTTATTCATTCAAGATATACTATTGGATATCATTTTCTTTCTATCAAATAGCCCTCCCATTCCCATTCCAAGTCCAATATATCATAACTCCCATTCCACGTCCAATATATCATAACTCCCATTCCAAGTCCAACGTATCGTAACTTCCATTCCAAGTCTAATATATCATATCTCCCATTCCAAGTCCAATATATCGTTCCTCCCATACCAAGTCCAATATATCGTAATGACCCATACCAAATATATTTCAATTCAATTTCAATTCAATTCAAAAAGTCCAATATATCGTACCTTCCAGGTCCAATACGAGACGACGTATTAGGAGTCATTTTAAAAGAACCAAAATAACAAATACTCTTATATGGCTGTTTACTATAATAGTGATCCCCACTTCCAAAATGACACACCCCCTTAAAATTAAAGTGGTGGTTTTTTTTCAAAATGACCCATACCAAAAAACACCGATCCCCACAATTAGGTAAAAATGACGCGTCCTCTAGGCATATTCAGGATTTTGTTTTTACACACATATATATATGAATCTATGCATATGCAAACACTCATACTTCTCGCCAACATATGAATACAATTCCCTCTAGCTAAACCCAGGTGATTGTAAAAACCAGTTTCCCTCTTGGTGTGTGCCTTTTGTGATGTACCCAGTGTGCATTCAATCCAGATCTAAATTTCCATATTGAATTCTAGTTGGATGGCACTTGAGTTTCAAGGCAGGCTTTTCGGAGTTGCTGTTCATTTGCCAGCTCACTTTCCTAGAGATATGGTGCCAATCATTCGGCACCAGTCACTTTCTTCAAACAACATCAAAACTAACAAGCCGACAAGAATGTCACTGTGTGCGTTCTTATTCAAAGATGATAAAAGTTCAAAGCCCGAACGTTTTCTGTATATTCAAAGGAGACAGATTGACACCTTCATCCTGTACCGTACTAGCGATCTCGGTCTCCAAGTCAAAGTATAGACAGTTTAAGGTCGATTCTATGTTGAAACTATATCGGGCATATAAAACACCCGTGGATTTCACATTTTCTGTAGGTCTGCCCGGCATTACAGTCAAGACAACACGGGTCCATGCTCCGAAGGTTGCCGAACCAGTCTATACGTCCCTGGCCGAACAAACGCCGAAGTTAAGGATGAGAGTGGTCGGGGCGCTGGGGCATAAACGCCCTCGTTCATGCAAAGCAACAGTACAAACGAGAGTACATGTAGTGTTGTTGATAGTCTGTCTAAGAAACTGAATAAACACTCACGTACAGATAAGCTTACTCGGTGAGATACCACCATTGAGAGTATAGGTTCTAAATAACATAGTCCCTAAACAGAATAAAATCACTAACAAAGTATCTTCATCGGAGTGACAGTACATATTATTTAATTTTTGTTTGGAAATACTATAATTATGGCAGGTGAACTTATATTGGATGGACAAAGATTTGGATACGTTTTCTTTTCAAACTTATCATTCCACAATTAATCGATAAAAGGCTATCTTCTTTCTTAATTTAGCTTACCTCGTAAAAATCTGTAATACTTATGGACACAACAGCACTTACAAGGAGGGAGGGCTGGGGTGGGGGGAATCTGGCTCGGGCTGTACCGCAAAATATTACCCTCCCCCGACTCCATTGCATCTTTACGACTATGAAGTTGTAGATTAGCCTTGTTTTGCTATGATCCAAAGTCGGTGGCTTGAGATAAAACCTAGTGGTTTACTTCGGTGCCGGACTTGAGTGTCAAACGGTCGTAAACTATCCAAAGCACGACTCTACTCAAATTAGAACACCATGAGCGGTAAGTGATAATGAGGAATGACATGTCGGCAACTTTCTGACATCAGACAGGTGTCAATCACTGTGAACTATTGTTTGGTGAAAAACACCCACATTTACAAAGGACACCTGCGGACTCACTGAAAAGAACTTTGATTTACTTTCCTTCAAATTCACACTTCCTATTGTACGTTATGATATACAGAAAGAGAATGGGCGTAGTATTCTGCAGGCTTTACACATACCGTGAATCTCACAAGTATGAATAGCGTCACATACGTACACAGTCAATTATTAACACAAATATATATGTAGTCTAAGCCGTGACAGGGCGCCCTCACACAACAGTCAACCCCTCTCGATGAGGGCGTAACGACCCGACGTACAACCGTCTAAAATCATAGACAGCGGCCTTCCACTTTCTATGCTAAAATATAAGTAGACTTTCCTATCAGATACATTATTCTTATTCTGGAGAAATATCTATGGTATCAATCAAATCTACTCCGATATATTGATTTCCTGCCAATCAAGTCAACTACGATATATGCATTTCGTTGATTCATCCCTGTCAATCAAGTATATCATAATCCCTTTCTTAATGTATCGATTTACTCAAAACCCGGCTTCATAGAAAATGCATCTAACGGATTTAAGATAAGATAAGATAACATAAGATAACATAAGATAAGATAAGATAACATAAGATAACATAACATAACATAACATAACATAACATAACATTAAATATCATAACATAACATAACATAACATAACATAACATAACATAACATATAATAACATAAGATAAAATAAGACAAGACAAGACAAGACAAGACAAGACAAGACAAGACAAGACAAGACAAGACTTATGCCTACAAGTAGGGTCTATGTAAAAATGAGGCACAACTTACAAACTAAAAAGAAAAACATGAATTTGATTTGAGTTGAGATGGCAGTCATAAACTTATGTTTAGTGGTTGGAGTTTCCTATAGGTCTGGTGTCGATGGATCGGCACCATAATTGCCACCACAGACCACGAGTTGCCACTTTCACACATCATCAAAAGTAAAAGCCGACGACAATGTCATTGTATGCGGTCAAAGATGATATAAGTTCAAAGGCCTATTGTTTACTGCGCCTCCAAATAAGTTCGATTCACACCTACATCTTTTACAATATTAGCGGTCATCCAGTCAAAGTACGCGGCTAAGTTGAAACAAAATAAGGTATAAATACTGATGGATTTCTTCGAACATTCACCATTGCTCAGCAAACACTCCTAGAGTACACTTCTCTGTAAGCTATGGCTACTTGCTTCAGTTCCTGTCATTACACCGATCCGTACCAGTATTCAAGACAAATGTCTTTACTTAGTAATCTTGAAAGAATTCCTTCAGTGTCTTCTCTCATACCCCTACTAGATGTATCGAATATACCGGAGAACGCTATTGGTTGTTATGGTAACAGTAACAACACCTCTACTGATTCTGAAGGTAAGATTTCATCACTATAATCTGTATTTACTTCATTTTTCTGTCAATTTTGGAAGAATCGAATAATTTGAAGACGCTCATCTATGTACTTGTAAAGTAAAGTTTTGAACGTTTCAGAGAATAATTCAGTTGATATTGTTTTCTTCATTTGCACAGATACAACTGATTCACAGAGTTCCTCCACCTCGTGTAACAGTTCAACAACATCTGATTGGTCATCTCGTTACCGTCGTCACAGATTTCCTCGCTACCGTACAACATTCAGTTCAGCCCAACGACGTGCATTGGAAGATGTGTTCTGTAACGTTACACGATATCCTAATGGCAGTCTTTGCGAACGCATTGCCAAGGCAACAGAACTGTCTACAAAAAGTATAAAGGTAAGTTTGTGGTTAATGATTTTTTGTTTCAGTTGATGTATACTGTGATGCGCCATTTTACATGTTATAAATTCAGAGCAAAAATGACAATATACAATTCGTTACCCAAAAAGAAAAAAAAAAGATGATTCGGCAGTAACTATTTTTTCATGTTTCATTTTGTAAAAGAAAAGATGAGTTCTATTAGTGAAGTATTATTCTTAAATTAGTTGGTGTATGAATATGTAAACTCATACCACTCATTTTTATATCATCCAACGTTTTATTTTTCCTTTAAAAAGATTTGGTTCAAGAATCGTCGTGTAATGAAGCAAAGACAACTGCGAGAAAGAAAGCCAATTTCTAGGATGACATCGGCTAAGCGATCGCCACCATACACCGAAAATCTGTCTGTCTCCATCCCATCGTTGCCACAGCTACCACTTCATCACCCTCCACCATTGGTTACCAAAAACACATTCCACTACCTACCACCAGGCGTTACAGAGATACCGGCACCTACCAGTCCTGAACTTGACAAGTCTTCACTACCACAACACAGGTTCTCACGCACCTCGTCGTACGAGCTCTCAGGTCATCAACCCCTGCCAACTTACCACCAACAATCGGCTTATCCTCCATCATCAAATGTTGTCTATCCTACAACTTCAGTTCAACGGTACCCACAAGCACCACTTCGTCCATATCATCCCGCACGATACGCATTCCCGAACGGCACTCAGTGTTTCTATCCACGCTTCTCCAGAACTCTCTGCCCGGTACTGCAGTTCCCGACACCTTCTAGCAGCCATTACCGACCTGTTCCTCACCTCTCATCAGCTGGCTCTAATGTTATATCTCCTTCAGACAACATGAACAACCATCGGACATCAAGTCATCCATCACCGGCATCTGATTCATCGCGTTCCAGCAGTCCTATTTCTGAAACATCTTTGAGTGACATTGGCGATCTGTATAATTCTCCCAGTCCATTGATAATATGTGAAGATACACCAGCAGAATGAACAGTAATTCTGAACTCAACACACTTTAATTTACCTTCCTGTTGACATTCCAATTGTATCATTTTCTGATATCACTTTTTTTTAGAACAATGAACTTTATTACCCATGGCCATGCCTGTAATTTGATGTTTAATTTTAATTCTTGTACAAATTCATTGCTTATAAGATTAAATATATATTATTTATTCAAAATACACTATTATATATAATTTTCTTTCTATCAAATAGCCCTCCAATTCCCATTCCAATTCCGATATATCACAACTCCTATTCAAAGTCCAATATATCATAACTCCCATTCGAAGTCCAATATATCATAACTCCGATTCCAAGTCCAATATATCATAACTCCCATTCCAAGTCCAATATATCATAACTCCCATTCCAAGTCCAATATATCGTTCCTCCCATACCAAGTCCAATATATCATAACCCCCATACCAATTAGTCCAATATATCGTTCCTCCCATACCAAGTCCAATATATCGTAATGACCCATACCAAATAAATTTCAATTCAATTTCAATTCAATTCAAAAAGTCCAATATATCGTAACTTCCAGGTCCAATACGAGACGACGTATAAGAAGTCATTTAAAAGAACCAAAATAACAAATACTCTTATATGGCTGTTTACTATAGTGATCACCACTTCCAAAATGACACAACCCCCTTAAAATTAAAGTGGTGGTTTTTTTTCATAATGACCCATACCAAAAACATCGATCCCCCGAATTAGGTAAAAATGACGTGTCCTCTAGGCGTATGCAGGTTTTTACACACACATATATATATATGAATCTATGCATATGCAAATACTCACACTTCTCGGCAACATATGAATACAAATCACTCTAGCTAAACCCAGGTGATTGTAAAAACCAGTTTCCTCCTTGGTGTGTGTCTATTGTGTTGTATCCAGTGTGTAATCACTCCAGATCTAAATTTCCATATTGAGTTCTTTTATAGTTGGATGACACTTGTGTTTCATGGTAGGCTTTTCAGAGTTGTTGTTCATTTGTCAGCTCACTTTCCTAGAAATATGGTGCCAATGTTTCGGCATCGGTCAAATTCTTAAAACAACATCAAAACTAACAAGCCGACAAGAATGTCACTGTGTGCGTTCTTATTCAAAGATGATAAAAGTTCAAAGCCGGAACGTTTTCTGTATCTTCAAAGAAGACAGATTGACACCTTCGTCTTTTACTGTACTAGCGGTCTCGGTCTCCAAGTCAAAGTATAGGCAATGGAGGGTCGATTTTGTGTTGAAACTATATCGGGCATATAAAACACCCGTGGATTTCACATTTTCTGTAGGTCTGCCCGACATTACAGTCAAGACCCCACGGGTCTATGCTCCGAAGGTTGCCGAACCAGTTTATACGTCCATGGCCGCCTGGCCGAACAAACGCCGAAGTTAAGGATGAGAGTGCTCGGGGCGCTGGGGCGTAAACACCCTCGTTCATGCAAAGCAACAGTACAAACGAGAGTACATGTAGTGCTGTTGATAGTCTGTCTAAGAAACTGAATAAACACTCACGCACAGATAAACTTACTCGGTGAGATACCACTATTGAGAGTAGAGGTTCTAAATAACATCGTCCCTAAACATAATAAAATCACTAACAAAGTATCTTGACTATTAAGAGTAGTCATCGGAGTGACAGTACACATTAATTTAAAAAAAAAATTTAATACCATAATTATGGCAGGTGAACTTATATTGGATGGATAAAGATTTGGATACGTTTTCTTTTCAAACTTACCATTCCACAATTAATCGATAAAGGGCTATCTTCTTGTTTAATTTAGCTTACTTCGTAAAAATCTGTAATACTTAGGGACACAACAGCACTTACAAGGAGGGAGGGCCGGGGTGGGGGAAATCGGGCTCGGGCTATTGCGTAAAATATTACCCTCCCCCGACTCCATTACGTCTTTACGACTATGAAGTTGTAGATTCGCCTTGTTTTGCTATGATCCAAAGTCAGTGGCTTGAGATAAAACCTAGTGGTTTATTCGGTGCCGGGCTTGAGTGTCAAACGGTCGTAAACTATCCAAAGCACGACTCTACTCAAATTAGATGTAACACCATGAGCGGTACTTGATAATGAGGAATGACATGTCGGCAACTTTCTGACATCAGACAGGTGTCAATCACTGTGAACTATTGTTTGGTGAAAAACACCCACATTTACAAAGGACACCTTCGGCGGACTCTCTCAAAAGAAATTTGATTTACTTTCCATCAAATTCACACTTCCTATTGTACGCTATGATATACAGAAAGAGAATGGGCGTAGTATTCTGCAGTCTTTACACATAACGTGAATCTCACAAGTATGAATAGCGTCATATACGTACACAGTCAAATTCTAACACAAATATATATGTACTATACGCCGTGACAGGGCGCCCTCACACAACAGTCAACCCCTCTCGATGAGGGCGGAACGACCCAACGTACAACCGTCGAAAATCACAGACAGTGGCCTTCCACTTTCTATTCTAAAATATAAGTAGACTTTCCTATCAGATACATTATTCTTATTCTGGAGAAATATCTATGGTATCAATCAAATCTACTCCGACATATTGATTTCCTGCCAATCAAGTCTACTAAGATATATGCATTTCGTTGATTCATTCCTGTCAATCAAGTATATTTTAATCCCTTTCTTAATGCATTGATCACTCGAACACCGGCTTCATAGAAAATGTATCTAACGGGTATAAGATAAGATAAGATAACATAACATAACATAACATAAGATAACATAACATAAGATAACATAACCTAAAATAACATAACATAACATAACATACAAACTAAAAAGAAAAACATGAATTTGATTTGAGTTGAGATGGCAGTCATAAACTTATGTTTAGTGGTTGGAGTTTCCTAAAGGTCTGGTGTCGATGGATCGGCACAATAATTGCCACCACAGACCACGAGTTGCCACTTTCACACAGCATCAAAAGTAAAAGCCGACCACAATGTCATTGTATGCGGTCAAAGATGGTATAAGTTCAAAGGCCTATTGTTTACTGCGCCTCCAAATAAGTTCGATTCACACCTACATCTTTTACAATATTAGCGGTCACCCAGTCAAAGTACGCGGCTAAGTTGAAACGAAATAAGGTATAAATACTGATGGATTTCTTCAAACATTCACCATTGCTCACTAAACACTCCTAGAGTACACTTCTCTGTAAGCTATGGCTACTTGCTTCAGTTCCTGTCATTACACCGATCCGTACCAGTATTCAAGACAAATGTCTTTACTTAGTAATCTTGAAAGAATTCCTTCAGTGTCTTCTCTCATACCCCAACTAGATGTATCGAATATACCGGAGAACGCTATTGGTTGTTATGGTAACAGTAACAACACCTTTACTGATTCTGAAGGTAAGATTTCATCACTACAATCTGTATTTATTTCATTTTTCAGTTAATTTGGGAAGAATCGAATAATTTGAAGACGCTCATCTATGTACTTGTAAAGTAAAGTTTTGAACGTTTGAGAGAATAATTCAGTTGATATTGTTTTCTTCATTTGCACAGATACAACGGATTCACAGAGTTCCTCCACCTCGTGTGACAGTTCAACGACATCTGATTGGTCATCTCGTTACCGTCGTCACAGATTTCCTCGCTACCGTACAACATTCAGTTCAGCCCAACGACGTGCATTGGAAGATGTGTTCTGTAACGTTACACGATATCCTGATGTCAGTCTTTGTGAATGGATTGCCAAGGTAACAGAACTGTCTACAAAAAGTATAAAGGTGAGTTTGTGGTTAATGATTTTTTGTTTCAGTTGATGTATGTACTGATGCGCCATTTTACATGTTATAAATTCAGAGCAAAAATGACAATATATAATTCGTTACCCAAATAGAAAAAACAGTATCTGTTTTTCATGTTTCATTTTGTAAAAGAAAAGATAAGTTCTATTAATTTTGTGAAGTATCATTCTTAAATCAGTTGGTGTATAAATATGTCACCTCATACGACTCATTTGTATTTCATCCAATGTTTTTTTTTTCCTTTCATAAGATTTGGTTCCGGAATCGTCGTGCAATACAGCAACGACAACTGCGAGAAAGAAAGTCAACTTCTAGGATGACATCGGCTAAGCGATCACCACCATACACAGAAAAGCTGTCTGTCACCATCCCATCGTTGCCACAGCTACCACTTCATCACCCGCCGCCATTGGTTACCAAAAACACATTCCACTACCTACCACCAGGCGTTACAGAGATACCGGCACCTACCAGTCCTGAACTTGACAAGTCTTCACTACAACAACACAGGTTCTCACACACCTCGTCGTACGAGCTCTCAGGTCATCAACCCCTGCCAACTTACCACCAACCAACGGCTTATCCTGCATCATCAAATGCTGTCTATCCTACAACTTCAGTTCAACGGTACCCACACGCACCACTTCGTCCATATCATCCCGCACCATACGCATTCCCGAACGGCACTCAGTGTTTCTACCCACGCTTCTCCAGAACTCTCTGCCCAGTACTGCAGTTCCCGACACCATCTAGCAGCCATTACCGACCGGTTCTTCATCTCTCAGCTGACTCTAATCTTATATCTGCTTCAGACAACATGAACAGCCATCGGACATCAAGTCATCCATCAGCGGCATCTGATTCATCGCGTTCCAGTAGTCCTATTTCTGAAATATCTTTGAGTGACATTGGCGATCTGTATAATTCTCCCCGTCAGTTGATAATTTGTGAAGATACACCAGCAGAATGAACAGTAATTCTGAACTCAAAACACTTTAATTCACCTTGCTGTTGACATTCCAATTGTAGCATTTTCTGATCACTTTTTGAGAACAATGAACTTACTTACCCGTGCCTGTAATTTGATGTTTAATTTTAATTCTTGTACAAATTCATTGCTTATAAGATTAAATATATTTTATTCATTCAAATACTATTATATATCATTTTCTTTCGATCAAATAGCCCTCCCATTCCAAGTCCAATATATCATAACTCCCATTCCAAGTCCAATATATCATAACTCCCATTCCAAGTCCAATATATCGTTCCTCCCATACCAAGTCCAATATATCGTGACTCCCATTCCAGGTCCAATATATCGTAACTCCCATTCGAAGTCCAATATATCATAACTCCCATACCAAGTCCAATATATCGTAATGACCCATACCAAATATATTTCAATTCAATTTCAATTCAATTCAAAAAGTCCAATATATCGTAACTTCCAGGTCCAATAGGAGACGACGTGTTAGGAGTCATTTAAAAGAACCAAAATAACAAATACTCTTATATGGCTTTTTACTATAGTGATCGCCACTTCCAAAATGACACACCCCTTTAAAATTCAAGTGGTGTTTTTTTTCAAAATAACCCATACCAAAAACACCGATCCCCACAATTAGTTAAAAATGACGCGTCCTCTAGGCGTATTCAGGTTTTTGTTTTTACACATATATATTTATATGAATCAATGCATATACAAATACTCGCAGTTCTCGCCAACATATGAATACAAATCACTCTAGCTAAACCCAGGTGATTGGAAAAACCAGTTTCCTCCTTGGTGTGTGTCTACTGTGATGTATCCAGTGTGTATTCACTCCAGATCTAAATTTCCATATTGAGTTCTATTATAGTTGGATGGCACTTGTGTTTCATGGTAGGCTTTTCGGAGTTGCTGTTCATATGTCAGCTCACTTTCCTAGAGATATGGTGCCAATGTTTCGGCATCGGTCACTTTCTTCAAACAACATAAAAACTAACAAGCCGACAAGAATGTCACTGTGTGCGTTCTTATTCAAAGATGATAAAAGTTCAAAGCCCGAACGTTTTCTATATATTCAAAGAAGACAGATCGACACCTTCATCTTTTACTGTACTAGCGGTCTCGGTCTCCAAGTCAAAGTGGAAGGTCGATTCTATGTTGGAACTATATAGGGCATATAAAACACCCGTGGATTTCACGTTTTCGGTAGGTCTGTCCGACATTACAGTCAAGATCACATGGGTCTATGCTCCGAAGGTTGCCTAACCAGTTTCCCTGGCCGAACAAACGCCGAAGAGAATGCTCGGGGCGCTGGGGCGTAAACACCCTCGGATTGCACCTTTGATGCAAAGCAACAATACAAACGACTGAGAGAGTACATGTAGTGCTGTTGATAGTCTGTCTAAGAAACTGAATAAACACTCATGCACATATAAACTTACTCGATGAGATACCACTATTGAGAGCAGAGGTTCTAAATAACATAAGCTTAGTCCCTAAACATAATAAAATCACTAATAAAGTATCTGGACTATTAATAGTAGTCATCGGAGTGACAGTACATATTATTAAAAAAAATTTAAATACCATAATTATGGCAGGTGAACTTATATTGGATGGACAACGATTTGGATACGTTTTCTTTTCAAACTTATCATTCCACAATTAATCGATAAAAGGCTATCTTCTTTCTTAATTTAGCTTACGTCGTAAAAATCTGTAATACTTATGGACACAACAGCACTTACAAGGAGGGAGGGCCGGGGTGGGGGAATCTGGCTCGGGCTGTGCCGTAAAATATTACCCTCCCGACTCCATTGCATCTTTACGACTATAAAGTTGTAGATTCGCCTTGTTTTGCTATGATCTAAAGTCGGTGGCTAGAGATAAAACCTAGTGGTTTACTTCGGTGCCGGGCTTGAGTGTCAAACGGTCGTTACCTATCCAAAGCACGACTCTACTCAACTTAGATGGAACACCATGAGCGGTACGTGATAATGAGGAATGACATGTCGGCAACTTTCTGACATCAGACAGGTGTCAATCACCGTGAACTATTGTTTGGTGAAAAACACCCACATTTACAAAGGACACCTTCTGCGGACGCACTGAAAAGAAATTTATTTTCCATCAAATTCACACTTCCTATTGTACGCTATGATATACAGAAAGAGAATGGGCGTAGTATTCTGCAGGCTTTACACATACCATGAATCTCACGAATAGCGTCATATACGTACACAGTCAAATTCTAACACAAATATATATGTAGTCTACGCCGTGATAGGGCGCCCTCACACAACAGTCAATCCCTCTCGATGAGGGCGGAACGACCCGACGTACAACGGTCTAAAATCATAGACAGTGGCCTTCCACTTTCTATTCTAAAATATAAGTAGACTTTCCTATCAAATACATTATTCTTATTCTGGAGAAATATCTATGGTATCAATCAAATCTACTCCGACATATTGATTTCCTGCCAATCAAGTCAACTACGATATATGTATTTCGTTGATTCATTCTTGTCAATCAAGTATATCTTAATCCCTTTCTTAATGCATTGATCACTCGAACACCGGCTTCATAGAAAATCTATCTAACGGGTATAAGATAAGATAAGATAAGATAACATAACATAAGATAACATAACATAAGATAACATAACCTAACATAACATAACATAAAATAACATAACATGTAATAACATGAGATAAAATAAGACAAGACAAGACAAGACAAGACAAGACTTATGCCTACAAGTAGGGTCTATGTAAAAATGAGGCACAACTTACAAACTAAAAAGAAAAACATGAATTTGATTTGAGTTGAGATGGCAGTCATAAACTTATGTTTAGTGGTTGGAGTTTCCTAAAGGTCTGGTGTCGATGGATCGGCACCATAATTGCCACCACAGACCACTAGTTGCTACTTTCACACAGCATCAAAAGTAAAAGCCGACGATAATGTCATTGTATGCGGTCAAAGATGATATAAGTTCAAAAGCCTATTGTTTACTGCGCCTCCAAGTAAGTTCGATTCACACCTACATCTTTTACAATATTAGCGGTCAAAGATGATATAAGTTCAAAGGCCTATTGTTTACTGCGCCTCCAAATAAGGTCGATTCACACCTACATCTTTTACAAAACTAGCGGTTACCCAGTCAAAGTACGCGGCTAAGTTGAAACGAAATAAGGTATAAATACTGATGGATTTCTTCAAACATTCACCATTGCTCAGCAAACACTCCTAGAGTACACATCTCTGTAAGCTATGGCTACTTGCTTCAGTTCCTGTCATTACACCGATCCGTTCCAGTATTCAAGACAAATGTCTTTACTTAGTAATCTTGAAAGAATTCCTTCAGTGTCTTCTCTCATACCCCGACTAGATGTATCGAATATACCGGAGAACGCTATTGGTTGTTATGGTAACAGTAACAACACCTCTACTAATTCTGAAGGTAAGATTTCATCACTATAATCTGTATTTATTTCATTTTTCTGTTAATTTGGGAAGAATCGAATAATTTGAAGACGCTCATCTATGTACTTGTAAAGTAAAGTTTTGAACGTTTGAGAGAATAATTCAGTTGATATTGTTTTCTTCATTTGCACAGATACAACGGATTCACAGAGTTCCTCCACCTCGTGTGACAGTTCAACGACATCAGATTGGTCATCTCGTAGCCGTCGTAACAGATTTCCTCGCTATCGTACAACATTCAGTTCAGCCCAACGACGTGCATTGGAAGATGTGTTCTGTAACGTTACACGATATCCTAATGGCAGTCTTTGTGAATGGATTGCCAAGGTAACAGAACTGTCTACAAAAAGTATAAAGGTGAGTTTGTGGTTAATGATTTTTTGTTTCAGTTGATGTATATACTGATACGCCATTTTACAATTCAGAGCAAAAATGACAATATATAATTCGTTACCCAAATAGAAAAAAAGGTGATTCGGCAGTAACTGTTTTTCATGTTTCATTTTGTAAAAGAAAAGATGAGTTCTATTTGTGAAGTATCATTCTTAAATTAGTTGGTGTATGAATATGTAAACTCATACGACTCATTTTTATATCATCCAACGTTTTTTTTCCTTTCAAAAGATTTGGTTCCGGAATCGTCGTGCAATGCAGCAACGACAACTGCGAGAAAGAAAGTCAACTTCTAGGATGACATCGGCTAAGCAATCACCACCATACACTGAAAAGCTGTCTGTCACCATCCCATCGTTGCCACAGCTACCACTTCATCACCCGCCGCCATTGGTTACCAAAAACACATTCCACTACCTACCACCAGGCGTTACAGAGATACCGGCACCTACCAGTCCTGAACTTGACAAGTCTTCACTACCACAACACAGGTTCTCACGCACCTCGTCGTACGACCTCTCAAGTCATCAACCCCTGACAACTTACCACCAACCAACGGCTTATCCTCCATCATCAAATGCTGTCTATCCTACAACTTCAGTTCAACGGTACCCACACGCACCACTTCGTCCATATCATCCCGCACCATACGCATTCCCGAACGGCACTCAGTGTTTCTATCCACGCTTCTCCAGAACTCTCTGCCCGGTACTGCAGTTCCCGACACCATCTAGCAGCCATTACCGACCAGTTCTTCATCTCTCAGCTGACTCTGATCTTATATCTGCTTCAGACAACATGAATAGCCATCGGACATCAAGTCATCCATCACCAGTATCTGATTCATCGCGTTCCAGCAGTCCTATTTCTGAAATATCTTTGAGTGACATTGGCGATCTGTATAATTCTCCCCGTCAGTTGATAATTTGTGAAGATACACCAGCAGAATGAACAGTAATTCTGAACTCAACACACTTCAATTCACCTTGCTGTTGACATTCCAATTGTAGCATTTTCTGAAATCACTTTTTGAGAACAATGAACTTATTTACCAGTGCCTGTAATTTGATGTTTAATTTTAATTCTTGTACATTTAGATTGCTTATAAGATTAAATGTATTTTATTCATTCAAAATATACTATTGTATATCATTTTATTTCTATCAAATAGCCTTCCCATTCCCATTCCAAGTCCAATATATCATAACTCCCATTCCAAGTCCAATATATCACAACTCCCATTCCAAGTCCAATATATCATAACTCCCATTCCAAGTCCAAAATATCATAACTCCCATTCCAAGTCCAATATATCGTAACTCCCATACCAAGTCCAATATATCGTAACTCCCATCCCAAGTCCACCATATATCGTAACTCCCACACCAAGTCCAATATATCATAACTCCCATTCCAAGTCCAACGTATCATAACTCCCATACCAAATCCAATATATCGTAACTCCCATAGCAAGTCCAATATATCGTTCCTCCCATACCAAGTCCAATATATCGTAATTACCCATACCAAATAAATTTCAATTCAATTTCAATTCAATTCAAAAAGTCCAATATATCGTAACTTCCAGGTCCAATATATCGTAACTTCCAGGTCCAATACGAGACGACGTATTAGGAGTCATTTTAAAAGAACCAAAATAACAAATACTATTATATGGCTGTTTACTATAGTGATCGCCACTTCCAAAATGACACACCCCCTTAAAATTCAAGTGGTGTTTTTTTTTCAAAATGACCCATACCAAAAACACCGATCCCCCGAATTAGGTAAAAATGTCGCATCCTCTAGGCGTATTCAGGTTTTTGTTTTTACACACATATATATATGAATCTATGTATATGCGAACACTCACACTTCTCGCCAACATATGAATACAAATCACTCTAGCTAAACCCAGGTGATTGGAAAAACCAGTTTCCTCGTTGGTGTGTGTCTACTGTCATGTAGCTGGTGTGTAATCACTCCAGATCTAAATTTCCATATTGAGTTCTAGTTGGATGGCACTTGTGTTTCATGGTAGGCTTTTCGGAGATTCTGTTCATTTGTCAGCTCACTTTCCTAGAGATATGGTGCCAATGATTCGGCATCGGTCACTTTCTTCAAACAACATCAAAACTAACAAGCCGACAAGAATGTCACTGTGTGCGTTCTTATTCAAAGATGATAAAAGTTCAAAGCCCGGACGTTTTCTGTATCTTCAAAGAAGACAGAACGACACCTTCATCTTTTACCGTACGAGCGGTCTCGGTCTTCAAGTGTAAGTAGAGACAGTGGATACTTTGTTGAAACTATATCGGGCATATAAAACACCCGTGGATTTCACATTTTCTGTAGGTCTGCCCGACATTACAGTCAAGACCACACGGGTCTATGCTACGAAGGTTGCCGAACCAGTTATACGTCACTGGCCGAACAAACGCCGAAGTTGAGGATGATATTGCTTGGGGCGATGGGGCGTAAACGCCCTCGATTGCACGTCTGATGCAAAGGAACAGTACAAACGACTGAGAGTACATGTAGTGCTGTTGATAGTCTGTCTAAGAAACTGAATAAACACTCACGCACAGATAAGCTTACTCGGTAAGATACCACCATTGAGAGTATAGGTTCTAAATAACATAGTCCCTAGACAGAATAAAATCACTAATAAAGTATCTTGACTATTAATAGTAGTCATCGGAGTGACAGTACACATAATTTTTTTTTTTTTTTAAATACCATAATTATGGCAGGTGAACTTATATTGGATGGACAAAGATTTGGATACGTTTTCTTTTCAAACTTATCATTCCACAATTAATCGATAAAAGGCTGTCTTCTTTCTTAATTTAGCTTACCTCGTAAAAATCTGTAATACTTTGGGATAAACAGCACTTACAAGGAGGGAGGGCCGAGGTGGGGGAATCTGGCTCGGGCTGTACCGTAAAATATTACCCTCCCCGACTCCATTGCATCTTTACGACTATGAAGTTGTAGATTCGCCATGTTTTGCTAATATTCAAAGTCGATGGCTTGAGATACCTAGTGGTTAACTTCGGTACCGGGCTTGAGTGTCAAACGGTCGTTAACTATCCAAAGCACGACTCTACTCAACTTAGATGTAACACCATGGGCAGTACGTGATAATGAGGAATGACATGTCGGCAACTTTCTGACATCAGACAGGTGTCAATCACTGTGAACTATTGTTTGGTGAAAAACACCCACATTTACAAAGGATACCTTCTGCGGACGCACTGAAATGAAATTTGATTTACTTTCCATCAAATTCACACTTCCTATTGTACGCTATGATATACAGAAAGAGAATGGGCGTAGTATTCTGCAGGCTTTACACATACCGCGAATCTCACAAGTATGAATAGCGTCATATACGTACACAGTCAATTATTAACACAAATATATATGTACACTCTACGCCGTGACAGGGCGCCCACACACAACAGTCAATCCCTCTCGATGAGGGCGGAACGACCCGACGTACAACGGTCTAAAATCATAGACAGTGGCCTTCCACTTTTTATGCTAAAATATAAGTAGACTTTCCTATCAGATACATTATTCTTATTGTGGAGAAATATCTATGGTATCAATCAAATCTACTCCGATATATTGATTTCCTGCCAATCAAGTCAACTACGATATATGTATATTTCGTTGATTCATTCCTGTCAATCAAGTATATCTTAATCCCGTTCTTAATGCATTGATCACTCGAACACCGGCTTCATAGAAAATGTATCTAACGGGTATAAGATAAGATAAGATAACATAACATAAGATAAGATAACATAACATAAGATAACATAACCTAACATAACATAACATAACATAACATAACATAACATAACATAACATAACATATAATAACATGAGATAAAATAAGACAAGACAAGACAAGACAAGACAAGACAAGACTTATGCCTACAAGTAGGGTCTACTAAAAATGAGGCACAACTTACAAACTAAAAAGAAAAACATGAATTTGATTTGAGTTGAGATGGCAGTCATAAACTTATGTTTAGTGGTTGGAGTTTCCTAAAGGTCTGGTGTCGATGGACCGGCACCATAATTGCCACCACAGACCACTAGTTGCCACTTTCACACAGCATCAAAAGTAAAAGCCGACGATAATGTCATTGTATGCGGTCAAAGATGATATAAGTTCAAAGGCCTATTGTTTACTGCGCCTCCAAGTAAGTTCGATTCACACCTACATCTGTTACAATATTAGCGGTCAAAGATGATATAAGTTCAAAGGCCTATTGTTTACTGCGCCTCCAAATAAGGTCGATTCACACCTACATCTTTTACAATATTAGCGGTCACCCAGTCAAAGTACGCGGCTAAGTTGAAACGAAATAAGGTATAAATACTGATGGATTTCTTCAAACATTCATCATTACTCAGCAAACACTCCTAGAGTACACATCTCTGTAAGCTATGGCTACTTGCTTCAGTTCCTGTCATTACACCGATCCGTTCCAGTATTCAAGACAAATGTCTTTACTTAGTAATCTTGAAAGAATTCCTTCAGTGTCTTCTCTCATACCCCAACTAGATGTATCGAATATACCGGAGAACGCTATTGGTTGTTATGGTAACAGTAACAACACCTCTACTGATTCTGAAGGTAAGATTTCATCACTATAATCTCTATTTATTACAGTTTTCTGTTAATTTGGGAAGAATCGAATAATTTGAAGACGCTCATCTATGTACTTGTAAAGTAAAGTTTTGAACGTTTGAGAGAATAATTCAGTTGATATTGTTTTCTTCATTTGCACAGATACAACGGATTCACAGAGTTCCTCCACCTCATGTGACAGTTCAACGACATCAGATTGGTCATCTCGTTACCGTCGTCACAGATTTCCTCGCTACCGTACAACATTCAGTTCAGCCCAACGACGTGCATTGGAAGATGTGTTCTGTAACGTTACACGATATCCTGATGTCAGTCTTTGTGAATGGATTGCCAAGGTAACAGAACTGTCTACAAAAAGTATAAAGGTGAGTTTGTGGTTAACGATTTTTTGTTTCAGTTGATGTATATACTGATGCGCCATTTTACAATTCAGAGCAAAAATGACAATATATAATTCGTTACCCAAATAGAAAAAAAGGTGATTCGGCAGTAACTGTTTTTCATGTTTCATTTTGTAATAGAAAAGATGAGTTCTATTTGTGAAGTATCATTCTTAAATTAGTTGGTGTATAAATATGTAAACTCATACGACTCATTTTTATATCATCCAGCGTTTTTTTTTTCCTTTCAAAAGATTTGGTTCAAGAATCGTCGTGTAATGAAGCAAAGACAACTGCGAGAAAGAAAGCCAATTTCTAGGATGACATCGGCTAAACAATCACCACCATACACAGAAAAGCTGTCTGTCACCATCCCATCGTTGCCACAGCTACCACTTCATCACCCGCCGCCTTAGGTTACCAAAAACACATTCCACTACCTACCACCAGGCGTTACAGAGATACCGGCACCTACCAGTCCTGAACTTGACAAGTCTTCACTACCACAACACAAGTTCTCACGCACCTCGTCGTACGAACTCTCAGGTCATCAACCCCTGCCAACTTACCAACAACCAACGGCTTGTCCTCCGTCATCAAATACTGTCTATCCTACAACTTCAGTTCAACGGTGCCCACACGCACCACTTCGTCCATATCATCCCGCACCATACGCATTCCCGAATGGCACTCAGTGTTTCTATCCACGCTTCTCCAGAACTCTCTGCCCGGTACTGCAGTTCCCCACACCATCTACCAGCCATTACCGACCGGTTCTCCATCTCTCAGCTGACTCTAATCTTATATCTGCTTCAGGCAACATGAACAGCCATCGGACATCAAGTCATCCATCATCGGCATCGGATTCATCGCGGTCCAGCAGTCCTATTTCTGAAACATCTTTGAGTGACATTGGCGATCTGTATAATTCTCCTCGTCCATTGATAATATGTGAAGATACACCAGCAGAATGAACAGTAATTCTGAACCCAACACACTTTAATTCACCTTGCTGTTGGCATTCCAATTATAGCATTTTCTGATATCACTTTTTGAGAACAATGAACTTATTTACCTGTGCCTGTTTCATGTTTAATTTTAATTCTTGTACAAATTCATTGCTTATAAGATTAAATGATTTTATTCATTCAAAATATACTCTTGTATATTATTTTCTTTCTATCAAATAGCACTCCGGGCCATTTCCATACCAAGTCCAATATATTATAACTCCCATTTCAAGTCCAATATATCATAACTCCCATTCCAAGTCCAATATATCATAACTTCCATTTCAAGTCCAATATATCATGCCTCCCATACCAAGTCCAATATATCATAACTTCCATTTCAAGTCCAATATATCATATCTCCCATACCAAGTTCAATATATCATAACTCCCATACCAAGTCCAATATATCATAACTCCCATTCCAAGTCCAATATATCGTAACTCCCATACCAAGTTCAATATATCCTAACTCCCATTCCAAGTCCAATATATCCTAACTCCCATTCCAAGTCCAATATATTCTAACTCCCATACCAAGTCCAATATATCATAACTCCCATTCCAAGTCCAATATATCGTAACACCCATACCAAGTCCAATATATCATAACTTCCATTCCAAGTCCAATATATCGTTCCTCCTATACCAAGTCCAATATATCATAACTTCCATTCCAAGTCCAATATATCATACCTCCCATTCCAAGTCCAATATATCGTAACCTCCATTCCAAGTCCAATATATCGTAACACCCATACCAAGTCCAATATATCATAACTCCCATACCAAGTCCAATATATCATAACTCCCATTCCAAGTCAAATATATCGTAACTCCCATACCAAGTCCAATATATCGTAACACCCATACCAAGTCCAATATATCATAACTCCCATTCCAAGTCCAATATATCATAACTCCCATTCCAAGTCCAATATATCGTAACTCCCATTTCAAGTCCAATATATCATACCTCCCATTCAAAGTCCAATATATTATAACTCTCATTCCAAGTCCAATATATCATACCTCCCATTCCAAGTCCAATACATTATAACTCTCATTCCAAGTCCAATATATCATACCTCCCATTCAAAGTCCAATATATTATAACTCTCATTCCAAGTCCAATATATTATAACTCTCATTCCAAGTCCAATATATCATAACTCCCATACCAAGTCCAATATATCATAACTCCCATACCAAGTCCAATATATCAATCCTCCAATACGAAGTCCGATATATCATAACCCCCATACCAAGTCATATATCGTTCCTCCCATACCAAGTCCAATATATCGTTCCTCCCATACCAAGTCCAATGTATCATAACTCCCATGCCACGTCTAATATATCATAACTCCCATACCAAGTCCAATATATCGTAACTCCCATTCCGAGTCCAATATATCGTTCTTCCCATACCAAGTCCAATATATCGTAATGACCCATACCAAATATATTTCAATTCAATTTCAATTTAATTCAAAAAGTCCAATATATCGTAACTTCCAGGTCCAATACGAGACGACGTATTAGGAGTCATTTAAAAGAACCAAAATAACAAATACTCCTATATGGCTGTTTACTATAGTGATCGCCACTTCCAAAATGACACACCCCCTTAAAATTAAAGTGGTGGGTTTTTTTTCAAAATGACCCATACCAAAAACACCGATCCAACATATGAATACAATTCACCCTAGCTAAACCCAGGTGATTGTAAAAACCAGTTTCCCTCTTGGACTTGGGTGTGTGACTATTGTGATGTACCCAGTGTGTATTCAATTCAGATCTAAATTTCCATATTGAGTTCTAGTTGGATGGCACTTGTGTTTCATGTAATGGTAGGCTTTTCGGAGTTGCTGTTCATCTGTCAGCTCACTTTCCTAGAGATATGGTGCCAATCATTCGGCACCAGTCACTTTCTTCAAACAACATCAAAACTAACAAGCCGACAAGAATGTCACTGTGTGCGTTCTTATTCAAAGATGATAAAAATTCAAAGCCCGGACGTTTTCTGTATCTTCAAAGAAGACAGATTGACACCTTCATCTTTTACCGTACGAGCGGTCTCGGTCAAGTGTAAGTAGAGACAATGGATTCTTTGTTGAAACTATATCGGGCATATAAAACACACGTGGATTTAACATTTTCTGTAGGTCTGCCCGACATTACAGTCAAGACCACACGGGTCTATGCTACGAAGGTTGCCGAATCAGTTGATACGTCCCTGGCCGAACAAATGCCGAAGTTAAGGATGAGAGTGCTCGGGGCGATGGGGCGTAAACGCCCTCGATTGCATCGTCCATGCAAAGCAACAGTACAAACGACTGAGAGTACATGTAGGGCTGTTGATAGTCTGTCTAAGAAACTGAATAAACACTCACGCACAGATAAGCTTACTCGGTGAGATACCACTATTGAGAGTAGAAATTCTAAATAACATAGTCCCTAAACAGAATAAAATCACTAATAAAGTATCTTGACAATTAATAGTAGTCATCGGAGTGACAGTACACATTATTTTTAATTTTTTTTAAATACCATAATTATGGCAGGTGAATTTATATTGGCTGGACAAAGATTTGGATACGTTTTCTTTTCAAACTTATTATTCCACAAATAATCGATAAAAGGCTGTCTTCTTTCTTAATTTAGCTTACCTCGTAAAAATCTGTAATACTTTTGGGATAAACAGCATTTACAAGGAGGGAGGGCCGGGGTGGGGGAAATCGGGCTCGGGCTATTGTGTAAAATATTACCCTCCCCCGACTCCATTACGTCTTTACGACTATGAAGTTGTAGATTCGCCTTGTTTTGCTATGATCTAAAGTCGGTGGCTTGAGATACCTAGTGGTTCACTTCGGTGCCGGGCTTGAGTGTCAAACGGTGGTAAACTATCCAAAGCATGACTCTACTCAAATTACATGTAACACCATGAGCAGTACGTGATAATGAGGAATGACATGTCGGCAACTTTCTGACATCAGACAGGTGTCAATCACTGTGAACTATTGTTTGGTGAAAAACACCCACATTTACAAAGGATACCTTCCGCGGACACACTGAAAAGAACTTTGATATACTTTCCATCAAATTCACACTTTCTATTGTACGCTATGATATACAGAAACAGAACGGGTGTAGTATTCTGCAGGCTTTACAAATACCGCGAATCTCACAAGTATGAATAGCGTCATACGTACACAGTCAAATTCTAACACAAATATATATGTAGTCTACGCCGTGACAGGGCGCCCTCACACAACAGTCAATCCCTCTCGATGAGGGCGGAACGACTCAACGTACAACCGTCGAAAATCACAGACAGTGGCCTTCCACTTTTTATGCTAAAATATAAGTAGACTTTCCTATCAGATACATTATTCTTATTGTGGAGAAATATCTATGGTATCAATCAAATCTACTCCGATATATTGATTTCCTGCCAATCAAGTCAACTACGATATATGTATTTCGTTGATTCATTCCTGTCAATCAAGTATATTTTAATCCCTTTCTTAATGCATTGATCACTCGAACACCGGCTTCATAGAAAATGTATCTAACAGGTATAAGATAAGATAAGATAACATAACCTAACATAACATAATATAACATAACATAACATAACATAACATAACATAACATAACATAACATAACATATAATAACATGAGATAAAATAAGACAAGACAAGACAAGACAAGACAAGACAAGACAAGACAAGACAAGACAAGACTTATGCCTACAAGTAGGGTCTATATAAAAATGAGGCACAACTTACAAACTAAAAAGAAAAACATTAATTTGATTTGAGTTGAGATGGCAGTCATAAACTTATGTTTCGTGTTTGGAGTTTCCTAAAGGTCTGGTGTCGATGGACCGGCACCATAATTGCCACCAAAGACCACTAGTTGCCACTTTCACACACCATCAAAAGTAAAAGCCGACGACAATGTCATTGTATGCGGTCAAAGATGATATAAGTTCAAATACCTATTGTTTACTGCGCCTCCAAATAACGTCGATTCACACCTACATCTTTTACAATATTAGCGGTCATCCAGTCAAAGTACGCGGCTAAGTTGAAACGAAATAAGGTATAAATACTGATGGATTTCTTCAAACATTCACCATTGCTCAGTAAACACTCCTAGAGTACACATCTCTGTAAGCTATGGCTACTTGCTTCAGTTCCTGTCATTACACCGATCCGTACCAGTATTCAAGACAAATGTCTTTACTTAGTAATCTTGAAAGAATTCCTTCAGTGTCTTCTCTCATACCCCAACTAGATGTATCGAATATACCGGAGAACGCTATTGGTTGTTATGGTAACAGTAACAACACCTCTACTGATTCTGAAGGTAAGATTTCATCACTATAATCTGTATTTATTTCATTTTTCTGTTAATTTGGGAAGAATCGAATAATTTGAAGACGCTCATCTATGTACTTGTAAAGTAAAGTTTTGAACGTTTCAGAGAATAATTCAGTTGATATTGTTTTCTTCATTTGCACAGATACAACGGATTCACAGAGTTCCTCCACCTCATGTGACAGTTCAACGACATCAGATTGGTCATCTCGTTACCGTCGTCACAGATTTCCTCGCTACCGTACAACATTCAGTTCAGCCCAACGACGTGCATTGGAAGATGTGTTCTGTAACGTTACACGATATCCTGATGTCAGTCTTTGTGAATGGATTGCCAAGGTAACAGAACTGTCTACAAAAAGTATAAAGGTGAGTTTGTGGTTAACGATTTTTTGTTTCAGTTGATGTATATACTGATGCGCCATTTTACAATTCAGAGCAAAAATGACAATATATAATTCGTTACCCAAATAGAAAAAAAGGTGATTCGGCAGTAACTGTTTTTCATGTTTCATTTTGTAATAGAAAAGATGAGTTCTATTTGTGAAGTATCATTCTTAAATTAGTTGGTGTATAAATATGTAAACTCATACGACTCATTTTTATATCATCCAGCGTTTTTTTTTTCCTTTCAAAAGATTTGGTTCAAGAATCGTCGTGTAATGAAGCAAAGACAACTGCGAGAAAGAAAGCCAATTTCTAGGATGACATCGGCTAAACAATCACCACCATACACAGAAAAGCTGTCTGTCACCATCCCATCGTTGCCACAGCTACCACTTCATCACCCGCCGCCATTGGTTACCAAAAACACATTCCACTACCTACCACCAGGCGTTACAGAGATACCGGCACCTACCAGTCCTGAACTTGACAAGTCTTCACTACCACAACACAAGTTCTCACACACCTCGTCGTACGAGCTCTCAGGTCATCAACCCCTGCCAACTTACCGCCAACCAACGGCTTATCCTCCATCATCAAATGCTGTCTATCCTACAACTTCAGTTGAACGGTACCCACACGCACCACTTCGTCCATATCATCCCGCACCATACGCATTCCCGAATGGCACTCAGTGTTTCTATCCACGCTTCTCCAGAACTCTCTGCCCGGTACTGCAGTTCCCGACACCATCTAGCAGCCATTTTCGACCGGTTCTTCATCTCCCAGCTGACTCTAATCTAATATCTGCTTCAGACAACATGAATAGCCATCGGACATCAAGTCATCTATCACCAGCATCTGATTCATCGCGTTCCAGCAGTCCTATTTCTGAAATATCTTCGAGTGACATTGGCGATCTGTATAATTCTCCCCGTCAATTGATAATTTGTGAAGATACACCAGCAGAATGAAAAGTAATTCCGAACTCAACACACTCTAATTCACCTTGCTGTTGACATTCCAATTATAGTATTTTCTGATATCACTTTTTGAGAACAATGAACTTATTTACCAGTGCCTGTAATTTGATGTTTAATTTTAATTCTAGTACAAATTCATTGCTTATAAGATTAAATGTATTTTATTCATTCAAAATATGCTATTGTATATCATTTTTACTACCATATAGCCCTCCCATACCATAACTCCCATCCCAAGTCCAATATATCGTAACTCCCATCCCAAGTCCAATATATCGTAACTCCCATCCCAAGTCCAATATATCGTAACTCCCATTCCAAGTCTAATATATCATAACTCCCATTCCAAGTCCAATATATCATATCTCCCATTCCAAGTCTAATATATCATATCTCCCATACCAAGTCCAATATATCATATCTCCCATTCCAAGTCTAATATATCATATCTCCCATACCAAGTCCAATATATCATATCTCCCATTCCAAGTCTAATATATCATATCTCCCATACCAAGTCCAATATATCATAACTCCCATTCTAAGTCCAATATATCATAACTCCCATACCAAGTCCAATATATCCTAACTCCCATACCAAGTCCAATATATCATAACTCCCATACCAAGTCCAATATATCATAACTCCCATTCCAAGTCTAATATATCATAACTCCCATCCCAAGTCCAACATACGATAACTCCCATTCCAAGTCCAACATACGATAACTCCCATCCCAAGTCCAATATATATGATAACTCCAATTCCAAGTCCAATATATATGATAACTCCCATTCCAATATATCACAACTTCCATACTAAGTCCAATATATCATAACTCCCATTCCAAACCCAATGTCTGATATTGTAACCAGACAGAATCATGTACATACGTACTTACATGCATGCATGCATGTATACATACACACATAGGCATACATACATACATACATACATACATACATACATACAGACACACACACACACACACACACAAAACCTTGAATGTGCTTGATCTGTTGAGCCCACGAAGATCTACAAGTACTCAAGATAGCGTTATAAATTTGCTACTCCACTGATTCTACTGTTCTACTTGTAGAGTCAAACCTAGTCTTGCTCGTCATCCATTAGGCTATCTTTTATCTCTGTTACAAGTCACTTAGCACTGAAGGCACAAGCAAGGGCATATAGCCTAGACAGAAGTAACATCATCCCTCAGCTTTTGTCCTGCAACCATCGGAGCACAGATCTGAGGTCTTACAACAAGACGAACATAAACCTATCGTACCAGAGGAACTAAAAACCACCCAATATAATGTCCATGTGTATGTGTTGGTTGTCATGACAATCAGTCTGGTTGTGTTTGACTTTATGTAATTTGCATTCGGATTATTTATCATGCCTTGCTGAAACAACTCAATACTCAAGTTCAAGAGCGCTGTTATTTCTCAAATGACATCTTTCAGTTTAGTTTATTTATAAGAAATCACACATCTCAGAACAAAAGTGTAAATGAAAAACAGTATGAAGCATATTCAGTTCTACACAGACCTTTGTAACATGAAGATGAGTGCAATCATTGAAATTAAAATTAATTGATTTAACTTTTTTAGGAAGCTTTTCTGGTAATAAGGAATACGTAATCCATAATCACTTACAGCTTTTTAAAAAAGTTAACGTTCAATACCTATATCACTTAATCATGTTTGATACAAATTTTGATCAAAATCTGCAACAGAGATTTTGGAAAGTCTCTTAAAACTAAATTGCCATGATAAGTTGTCTCTCTTGAAACATTGCGCATATATTTTTAGAATTGAGTGACAGACACAACATAACATACTGCCTTATGTATCCTGGTTCATAAATAGTATGTATAGTATAATGTTTGCTGCGATTGCTTTCAAATATACCTAGTACAATATCTACTGTGGTTCACCTCTGTGGCCATTACTGTATGCAAGGGAAAGTTCTTCTTTCAAAGGTGTGAAGATCGTATGTCAGGCAAGGAAGACCAAGCCTCACTTTCACTTCAGGCAAGGAAGATCAAGCCTCACTTTCACTTTAGGAAAGCAAGATCAAGCCTCACTTTCATGTCAGGCAAGGAAGATCAAGCCTCACTTTCACTCCAGGAAAGCAAGACCAAGCCTCACTTTCACTTCAGGAAAAGAAGATCAAGCCTCACTTTCACGTCAGGATAGCAAGATCAAGCCTCACTTTCACTCCAGGAAAAGAAGATCAAGCCTCACTTTCACGTCAGGATAGCAAGATCAAGCCTCACTTTCACTTCAGGAAAGCAAGACCAAGCCTCACTTTCACTCCAGGAAAGCAAGACCAAGCCTCACTTTCACTCCAGGAAAGCAAGATCAAGCCTCACTTTCACTTCAGGAAAGCAAGATCAAGCCTCACTTTCACTTCAGTGTGTACAAAACCATTTTCTACATTTGAAATCTGAGACTAAGTTTACAAAGAAATTACAACTGTTTACATTATACTTTAAACCTGGAAATTTTTGCTAAAACTTATTTTTGCTTATTTTGGTCACTAAGTAGTGACCAAAATACCTTCTAGGGAATAGAGTGTTATTTTGGCATTGAAGACTACATGATCTGCAAACTAACATAATCACAAATGTAAATTATATATACATTCTTGTATTTGTGCATATCATTACTAGTACATGCTACTCCATAAAGTATGATCCAAACAAGCAGAATAAAGTGACATATTCAGATGTAAAAAATAAACAAAATAAACAAAACATCTCAATTATCTTATGTTCTGGAAACAGTAAACAAAAAAGATTGGAAACATACACTGATGTTCTTTTCTATTGACATGATTCAATCTTGAAATGATTTGATTTGATTTGACATAATATTGTTGTCATTAGAAATCACATTCATTCTTAAGGTTTGACTTCATTCACTATTGCTTCTGCTGCCTTGTATTCTTCTGTTTCAGCCAATTCCTTCTCATTTTCCTAAAATAAAGAAGATCAACAGATAATAGTTATGACATAAATATAATTACAAAGGGCATACTGCCAAAGAGTGTGCCCTCTAAGCCAATTTGACGCACCACTGACGCACACAATTTCTAGTGACGTACCAAAATTTGATGTTCCCCTATCTCTTACTATGTGAAGAAATCCCAGTTTTTCTCATTTTGACTCACAACAAACTTTGGCTATCATTAGAGGGCACACTGCTACCAAACTAATCTGATTAACATATGATGTAGTGACTATGGCACAATTTCTTTATTTACCAATCTTTACTATGTTTATTGTTGTTTGTTCATTTTTGATCCACGAGTGAGTGCCTTCTTCCTATATCTGACGCAATACCATAGACATTCATGTTCAAATCCTACACTTATGAAATTATGTGTAACCAATCAGAATTTGTCTTACAGTATAGCACTGGAGGATTGAAATTAAAAACAAACAAACCACCAAACAATAACAATAACATCATTATCTGCACTCTGCACTTCAGCTCTTTTTGAACAGTGTTCTGATGTGCTGTACTTGTAAGTTTTGGTGTAAGACACGTTCTCAATGGTTGATTTGAGTAATAAACAACAACTTATCATTAGACAGAATTCTGTGATTGATAAACAAAGACATATTAACGACTGTCTGAGTTAATCTGAAATTTCATCTCAGCTCCTCACTGACCTACACAGTAGGTAAGGAGATCTTCAGATTCAAACCCGACGGATAACCTATAGACTAGAAAGAACATGAATCTGAAATGGTTCTGAAAATTAGTATGGTTAGGAATCTTTAAACACATCACAAATGCACACGAGTTTGTAACGAATACCATACATACCAGCATTGTTTGAAGTTCTGAATGTGCAGTCTTTAGTCTTCTTGTACAATCAGGAATCATAATTTTAGATTCTTGTAATACTTCTTTCTGAGTAGTCAAATTGAACATTTGAAAAAATTACAATGTCAAATTAAGAACCAGAATATGACAGAACCCTATGATGTGCAAGTGTGGTGTACATTGGGTGTTTGCATGAATGCTTGCAGTGTTCTCTGCAGCAGTACTTTCATGAGAGTAGCGAGTGAAAGTGCAACGGAAAACCCTGCAAATGTGAGTGCAAGCATGAAAAAAACATCATTTTTATAATACCTGGACAGTGGTAGTAAGAAAATGAAGGCATCAATGGTATGTGTCATCTCTATTTAAAATGTTGTACTGAATAACAACTTTGCAAGACTGTAATGTCTTAGGAACCAAACATACTTACTTCATATAATTGACATATTATGGGGATGAAATACAATAAATTTCACATTTGTATAAAGATGAACATAAAGATGAAGATATAGTTTTATTATTTTTACTTGATACGATCAATCAATCAATCAATCAATCGATCAATCAATCAATCAATCAATCAATCAATCAATCAATCAATCAATCAATCAATCAATCAATCAAGTCATTTATAAAGCACCAGCATCCAATACTTAGTAAAGTACAGTGTTGAAATCTCTGCTGAAAAGATATATTTTCAGGGTTTTTTTCTAAAGAGCTGGGCATGACCTGTGTACTTTTGATGTGTTTCCAGTGGTGAAGTGTTCCAGAGGCGTGGTAACTGCACATGAAAAGGCCAACTGCCAAATGAAATTGTTATTACCTGCTTCCTTATATCATATTCATCTTTTCCATCAGCCTCCATTTTGTTGATCTTTTCCTGTTGATCTACAACTTCTTTTTCATACATGCTCCTTTCCTTGCCGAGTCTGCAGAGAACAAGGTAAATACAACAAACACATTCAATTACTGTACATATCTTATATTATTGCATTTTTTACATTCACTGATTAGGAGTGTCTCAGATTATTAAAGTATATATCTCCATTTGACACTTTGGATCCTCAAGGATTGGTTGGTTCTCAATCCTATTCTTTTAAGACATTGTAGTTCTCCTTCGCTACCTGCTTGAAAAAAAAAAACTTGACCACAGTTCGTGAGGAACTAAAGCAATATTGACAATTTTTTAAAAAGAGTATTTTATGTTTGAGGTGATCATTGACATGATTGATGGATGAGTTTAGGGGGTGGCATGAAATGGCAGTGGAACGAGATGACAGTGGGAAGAGTTAAGTATGGGGTGAGTTGACCATGGGACAAGAAGTCAGGGACGAGCTGGTTTTGGGGCACTCAATATAGATATACCATGGAGGGGGGGGGGTGTCCCTCCGTGGATATGTACGCTGTTATGATGACAGTCGTCAGTTGTTAAATTTTTCCTTTCATTACTCACCATGGCAATGATACATGTCTTGTTTTCATACAAAACAGTTTGATGTACTCATCCCTGAGTAATGTACTCTACGAGATTAAGATATCCATGATAGATGACGTTATGTTGTATGACTCATTCTAATGCATTATGATGGTGTAGACCTCGGGGATGTGCAGACTGCTATGTCATACTATGATACACGTGATCGCGTTACATGCATTCGTCAAACACGTCTTGCCTTGTTTTCGAGCATATACTCACCTTTTCACAACTCCGGTTTTGATTTTGAGTTGACGAATTCTAGGGTCTGCGGCAGCCATTTTCGGAATTTTGATTTACGTCCGCTGGGTGATCGATAACTGGATGGAAGAGGGACTTGTGAATTTTCAAATTCGTTAGAAGTGGTATTTACGCCAATGCGCTTGCGCAGTGTCAGAGGTCAATCTAAGGTCATAGGTTATTCAAAGATTATTTGCAAAACAAAAGATCCTCCCGGATGCTAATGAACCCGGAAGGGCAGTG
The DNA here is from genome assembly GCF_964340395.1 of Glandiceps talaboti. Taxonomy (NCBI): domain Eukaryota; kingdom Metazoa; phylum Hemichordata; class Enteropneusta; family Spengelidae; genus Glandiceps; species Glandiceps talaboti. Next base: position 10,262,101 of record NC_135560.1, on the reverse strand, counting down.
CAGTAGTGTCGAGTGTGAGTGTGCAGTGTTGACATACGTGTCGTTTGCCCGTCAACTCATAACTGAATTTGGAAGAGGACGGACTGTGAATTTCAGAATTACTTCTGTAGCGTACTGAAACTGTGACCAAATTCGTATTGAGTGAGGTTACTATACATGTTGTACACTTACGGCAAAGTGACTTTGAGTTACATCTCTGACCACCGAACAATGAAGGTCCTGTTGCTGGCTTTGTTTCTCTGGGCTGCAGTGGTGTCATGCCACGACCATTTCGACGAGCCCCCACCAACGCCATGTGGAGGAAAAAGCAAATACAGTGCTGCATGCAATGATTTGGAGAGTGGTGCCGATATTCATGTTGATCACCATCATGGACATGATCACCATCACCATCACCATGACCACGACCATGACCACCATCATCATGACCATGACCACCACCATGATCATTACCATGGTGACCATGACCATCATCATCATCATCACCATGATGACCATGATCATCATCACCATAGCGACCATGATCATGAACAAGATAATCCCGTTGATGATCAGAATCAGCTGCAAGATGATCAGCCAGAATCATCTCCAGAACTGACTCACAAGGAAATGTTTAAAAGAGGACACATGCAGCCATTTGGTTATCACCGTCCACCAGATGGTGAAGTTGAAGAATTAAACTACATGATTGCTCCAGAGGACTTCTATCAACATTTTGTTGCCAAACACAGACCTGTACTTTTCAAAGGCATGGCAAAACATTGGAAAGCCTATAACTCATGGACGGACTCGTACCTCAGAGAGAAATATGGTGACTTGGAATTCAAGATGGAAACAAAAGATGATGATAAAACTGTTTTTCTGTCAAGCAGAAAACTGAATGATTTCTTAGATGCGTATGAGACAGGCAACTTGTACTTAGTGGACGAAGTAGCACCAGAAATGAGAGATGAAGTAACGATGCCACTCTGTTTGCGATGCGAAGAAATCAGTACCAAGTTCTTTGTGACCTATTTTTGGATGAGCAGCGGAGGAACAAACTCTTCCATCCACGAAGACACTGACGAGAATATGTTATGTGTAATCAGGGGTTCAAAAAGAACTTTGTTGATATCACCATCATACTCTCATGATTTGTATGCAGATGATGCCAATGTACTTGGTAAGTGGGAATCACTATATGAAAAGACAGACAATACTTTGAACTTTGACTACATTTTATTTGGCAGATAAAAAATTCTGACTACAGACTGTGTATATCACTCTTAATTTATCATAGCAATTTAAGGAAATATACTGCTATTGCTTGTAGTTCTAAAAAATACGTAAGTAGATTTTTGGGGGATTTTTAGGATTTTTTTCATGTGTGAGTGTCTGTTTTTTCTGAGTTCAGGTAGTTATGTTTTCCATCATTTTCCATGTGGTCTTTTTGTTATTGGTTTCTCCTCATCAGATGTACACCCATTACAAATTGGAAGAACAGTTTTATATTGTCTTTTTAAGTTGATGTCAGGTTCCACATCCAATATTTCTTGATTTTATTTTTTTTCTTCTGGAATACGTAAAAAAAAAAGTTTAAGGGTGGCAGTGAAAACCTAGATCATGGTTTGGGTAACCGGAACCAAACAATTTTTTTTAGCACCTTAGAATTTAGCAGTAAAAGTGATTCTGTTTTCAAGCTGATTTACAGTATTTTGGCACAAATGATGTTTTAGTTCGTTTGTTCATTCATCATTCATAATTATTTCATTCATTTATTCATTCATTCATTCATTCATTCATTCATTCATGCAAGCCATGACATATTTTTTTCCACTGATGTAACAAAACAGACCACACAATGTTTCTGTTTTGATATGCTATAAATATTGAAGGAAAGGGCCAATCAAACACATTTACACTTTTAGATAGCTTTTCTTTGTGTATTTAATCAATTTTTATGTGAATTTTACAAATAAATTGTCTCATTATTATGTTAACAAAATTCCTCAACAGGTTTTTCCCCAGTACCAGCAGACAAAGTAGACCTAGAGAAATACCCAAGAGTTATGAATGTGAGATACACTGTGGCCAACATGGAGGAAGGTGATATGCTGTATTTGCCTCAAATGTGGTGGCATCAGGTATTTACAACTATTTCATATATATATCAGAGATTACTTGCACTGGTGTAAGTGCATACTGGGGATATTTTCACTGTAGTGCAATATGGAAAACATTGTTGCATACCTGCATGCAAATGATATGCAAATGAGGACACAATAGTTCACTACACATGAAATCATGTGATCTTGTACTGTATGATTTTTATGGAAATTTGCCATTTCGGATAAGCATATATAATAATAACAGAACCCCATGCCACGTGAGTTCCAGTGTGGGTACTCAGGGTATTTACACTCATGCTTACAGTGCTGCACTTTCACTTGTTAAGCTCATGAAAGTATGAGTGCAGAGAACACTGCAAGCACTCATGCAACTATCCTGAGTATGCCACACTGTCATATCATTGTCTTAGCTAGGGTGCCTTCCATTCAATCTCAGACCACCACCCATCTCCATTCTGATACTATATATAACCATAGACCCTTTCATGTAGGGTCTATGGTATAACAATGCTAAAGAGTAGGTCACATTTGCATATTTACAAAAGCTTACATAAGGATTCTAAAAGAAAAGAGCAAACTGTTATGTAATATTCCAGAATACTGGATATGCAACAAATGGGTATGTGACAGAAAATGCTGATGGTGAATTGAAAAAGATTTAAATACCCTGAATTTTGATAATACATGATTATATACATGTACCACTGTCAATGTAAAAAAAGTTGAAGTAAAAAGACTGCTAATGGCAATGTGTACTACTGAAATTGTATTTTTGAAGGTAAATTCAGGAAAGGGTAGGCAACAAGCAGTAGCAATGTGGTGGAAGTCTAAACCATGGTGGAAAAGTTCTGATAAACATGCTATGCCTAGAGATCCTGAAGATGCCAAAAATGGTAAGGTTGTTGTGTTATCATCTTCGCAAACCACGGCCTGTGTTACGGCAACGTTCTTAATGAGCCTATGTTTCAAAATGTAGTGGTAGAAATAATAACTCTGGCTCGCGAGAATGTTGTGTGTGTTTTTTTGTACCATAAACAAAATATGTTATCAAGAATGTAACTATAGGGACAACACCATGTTCATACATTTTCTTTGTTGAGAGAATGTACATCTTAGCAATTCAAATGGATGTCTGCTCCTTCTTGATGTTGTTGTTGTTGTTGTTGTTGTCGTTGTTGTCATCATTGCCTGATGTAGTGTTACTATTGTTGTTGTTGTTGTTGTTGTCATAGTTTTAAGTGTAATTGAATGTAGAGTGATAGTAGAATGAATGTGTGAGGGAGGAGTTGGGAGGGGAATGTGTGTGTATGTGTGTGTGTGTGTGTGTGTGTGTGTGTGTGTGTGTGTGTGTGTGTGTGTGTGTGTGTTCAGTGCTGAGCGAACATTATAAACTAATTACTGTGGTCTTGTTACTGACATAGTTATGTAATGAAACTGTCAAACAATTACTGTCACCTCATTATCCAAGAAGTCCCTTAAAGTAATTATGTGATAAATGACAGAGGGTTTAGAGAGGCTGTAATTTTCACCAGGCTGACATGCAAAGATACGTCAGTGTTTACAAGTTCTGTTGATTAGGCTATTGGTATGTAAAGATGTGCATAGAGTTCAGAACACATCTCCAGTAATAGCATAGTTAGATACACATACAAAAGAATTAGTTGAATTTGCCTGGTTTCCACAAGATTTAATGTCTTCAAAAGTGTCTGTGACTGTGTATTTTACCAGATAATAATCAGATTACAAAAACAGTGCTCAATTAAGAAGTTAGTTTCACTTTAACTAAATTTTGTATCTTTTTTGACCATCAGATCTTAGCAGTGCAGAGAGGAAGTTTTCGTTCAGTAGTATATTAGCGTACTATGAAAGATGGATACAGAAAACAGGTCATCTGGTCCCCAGACCTAAATGTGAATCACAGTATAAAACTATGGCTGACTTCCATTTTGAGTCTGATAACTACGAAACAGAAATGAATGTTGGTATCGAAGGTGATGAGGTGAGAAATTCAAACTTGAATTTACTGTATGACGTAATATTGAATTTTAACTTTTACGTCAAGTGTATGAGGTGAGAAATTCAAACTTGAATTTACTGTATGACATAATATTGAATTTTAACTTTCACGTCAAGTGTATGAGGTGAGAAATTCAAACTTGAATTTACTGTATGACGTAATATTGAATTTTAACTTTTACGTCAAGTGTATGAGGTGAGAAATTCAAACTTGAATTTACTGTATGACGTAATATTGAATTTGAACTTTTACATCAAGTGTATGAGGTGAGAAATTCAAACTTGAATTTACTGTATGACGTAATATTGAATTTTAACTTTTATGTCATTCTTCGTTAAAGTGGCCATATGGATGATGATTGGGTCTTTATTTTGGGGGATTTTTAATTTATTAAACAATTTTATTATGGCATCCTACTTGAAAAATCAATGTGCAACAACATATGCAAAATTCTTGTTTGTAATTCAGTAATTAAATTGCAAAATCATAATAAAGGTCTAAAATGTTTGTTATTGTACGCATAAACAAACTTTTACGCATTTTTTTTAGCTTTTTGCCGCAATGTGTTGCGTTACAAACACAGACTTGGTATATGTTGTTTGACATTGATTTTTCAAGTAGGAAGCCATAATAAAATTATTTTATGAATTAAAAAAATCCAAAATAAATACTCAATCATCATCCAATCATATGGCCAATTTAAAGGCCCATGTCAGGTTAGAATTAAAACTTGGATAAAAAAAACCCAGTCGTTTGGCAGAGCTATAGAAAGGTTGGTCCTAAAAGACTAACTCTATCATATCCTTATGACTCCATTAATAAGATAACACCAATGCGAGAACCTGAGATTCAAACTTTCGAATATTATTAAAATTCAACTAAAATACCTTATATATTCTCTGAGAAGTCTCTTTTTTAAAGGGAACATTACTTTTCACCATGTACTTTTTCATATATTTGATGTTTAACGTGTTCAGTTTTGTTGTTTTTGGCAGGAGGAACATATTGATAGAGAGTGTGAGTTTGACCAATCCAACCCAAACAATCCCTGTGCAGTATGTAATGCCAGTGAAGAGGAAGACGAAGACGAAATAGAATGTGTCAAGTTAATCCTTGAATATTGCTCTAAGCACGATGACAGAGGTTGTGTTGTCATGCTACCACAACACCTCAATAGGCTCGACCAAGAACAATATCGGGAAATTCTAGAGGAATTGTCTAAGCAGTAAACAGTAGTATAGGCATGTAATGATAAATTATTACTCTGGTGATCGAAGCTTTGGTTTACTATTAAAATGATTAGACACAAACTAAAACTATTGTCGTAACATGTTGATACAACAGTGATAAGCTGGATGGATGTTGGTTTAATTATAGTCTCAGTAGGGCAGCTCTCTGAAAGTTTTAGTTCTATAAACTTGCAGTGTATTGTTTTTGGACTTCCAATGTTTACACTATCTTGATCACAGGGTGATTAGATTCACACAGCAGAAGAACTACTATCACCTACTTGTGTAGTCTACGAGGTTGAAGAACAATAGATTTAGTTTTGTGGCTGTCTTACTACGGTAGTAGTAAACCGAAGCCTCAATTACGATGTAGATTTCATCTATAATATTTCATGCTGACAAAATCGCTCATTATTTTGGACTGTAGTAATTTAGTCATCATCAGGAGTAACCAACTTATTTCAATATGAAGAATTTGGTTCTGTACAAGAATCATTCTTACTCACTCCATGTGGCACCACTGTTAAGATATTACTAGTCCTAAACTATGGGATTCAAACATTGCACTGGTGGTGGTGGTGGTGGTAGTGGTACCACTTTGCATACAGCCTTCATACTTGCCACTACAGATCATGGAGTGGTCCCTCCAAGATCTATGTGAACCGTACCCTCTAAGATCTATATTAACCCACCATGATCTATGTTAACCTCCATGATCTATGTGAACCCTCTAAGATGTATGTACACCCTCCAAGATCCATGTGAATCCTCCAATATCCATGAAAACTCTCCAGGATCTATGTGAACATTCCAGGATCTATGTGAACCCTCCAGGATCGATGCAAACCATCCATGATCTATGTTGTTGTCTAAAAGTAAGTCCATTTTGCAACCCCAAAATATTACAAATATAAAGAGTGAGTACCGGTATATGTTGAAGTTGATTTGGTAACATTTTCAGGGTTTGTTTATTGTGATATATTTAAGATCACAATAATAATTTATTGACCATGAATGTATTGTCTTTTAGCTCTAAACTCTTTGTAGCTTATTTCTTAACTTCAGTTTACATTTGTGAACTTCTCCAGCCATACACACAGAGTCACACTGTACGTTTTACAATCAAGAATCTGCTTACAACAACAAATTACAGACAAGTTACCTATAGAGGTCATTCATTCTCATATACTCATATGTCGCCCCCAAACTATGGAACTCTTTGCCACTTGACATTCACCAAGCCTCCAGGAGCCTGGATAGACTTTAAGATATGTGTGCTGTTCGACCCTCACCGTCCTTCTGGATAACGTCAAAACAAAACCGAAGACTTAGTATGTTCACCAAAGCCTATGGTGTGCTTTAGCCATTGAGCACTACTAAACAGAACATTGCTCTGAAATTGGCACTACAGAATTTTGATTGATTGATTGATTTATCTAAAAGAATCGTTGCAGGAAAATAAATCAGCATGAAGATGGCATCACTTTCACTTGAAAAATTCTGAGTAACCAGCATATCTTTTTCAATATAAATTCAATCATATTAAATGTGGGTATAGAAGGTAGCCAAAATGTTATCCACCAAAGTGAAGTGGTGCGGTAGGTGAAAACTTCGAATTTTAAGCTAAAATGTTTGTGTTGATATAAAAAAAATTGTCATAATTTTGTAGTGAACAGTTTTGTAGACTTCTTACTGGCAAAAGAAACTTTTAGTTACAGCCACTTCACAGTGTATATTTAGACATGGGAATATGGTATAGTAATAAAATAGAACATTTCTAGTCAGACTTTAAAATCTTTCTCAAATGTTTGCTTTTGTCTTGTCGGCAGCATTATCCACAGGGATATACTTCATTGAGTCCATAGTATTCATTCTTGTAATATTATTATCATTTTAGTGCAAGTTCAAGAACCCCACAATCTAAGCTTATTACACAAATCAAGGTGTCTTGAACAGTACAGTGTGATTGAGACGATATGAGATTTCACAATATAACATGAGTATAGATGTCATTATGGCAACAAATGCATAGCTGTCACTATGGCAACAGATGTATTCTTTTGTACACCAAGGTTATATTTCTAAGTAACATAATTTGTAATATTTGCACAATTCTGTATTTTACAATTTATGGCACCTAAGTATCTTGTGACACTGTGATAAATAAACATCTATTTTGGGAACAATTTTTTTCTCTCATTTTAATTTGTTGTATCTCTCATTTTAATTTGTTGTATGAATGTATGCTCACGCCAGCTTCTAGAGGTGCATTCTGGGAGTGGAATAGAACAACATCTATCACAGTTTTGTTTACTGTACATGTAAAATAGTTACAACATAGCCAGTGTTGACAATACAACAGTTACATATCATGTCACCCTAATAGCTAGCACCCGCATGTTGTAACCAATGGGTTCTTATATAACCTTAGGTGTGGGGGTGAAATTCAAGTCTTACCACTAGGTGGCGCTATTCATAACTGAAGTGCATACAGTAAATCTATTGTTCCAGAAAAAAACACACACGCAAACCCATTTTATTTTGACATCCATAATTTTAATACATTGAGGCGTTGTTTACAATTGCCATACTTTCATTCTTCTTAATAATAACGCTATGCTGTCAGACAAATTTTCAATTCTCTTGGTTTATACTAAACACAATAAATAAAATCCTTTATTTAATACTCTTCTATTCAAAAAAATTCACAATCACAGTCCAGGTATGTCAACCTCTTCACATCGAAATTTCTTGGTGGCTAATTTGATTAAAATGGCATTTCATGCTAAATGGTATCTTTGGAAATAAACTTCCAAACATTTTCTTCTACGCGGTCTCCCTCCATTGATAAATGTCAGTGGGCAACACATGACTTTAAATGTCACTCTATGATTACAGAGTGGATTTGGAAGATCTGTCTGCGGTTTGTCCCTCAGAAACAACAAGTGGAAGAGGGGGGTGTTGTTATAAAAGGGAGTCATTGTACTGGGTCCAAGATACAGCTGTTCTCTGCTTCTTCATGAGACAAAATATCAGTTGAATTTATGGATCACAAAGTATAGAGACACATTAAAGTAGTCATATGAATGAGGATTGGGTATTTATTTTGGATTTTTTTAATTTATAAAACAATTTTATCATGGCTTCCTTCTTGAAAAATCAACATGAAACAATGTATGCCATGTCTGTGTTTGTAACTTGATAAGCTACAAAAAGCATTGTAAATGTGTAAAAAGTTTGTCACTTACAAACATTTTACACATTTTTTTTTTTTTTTTTTTTAGCTTTTTTGCAATGTAATGACTTACAAGCAGTCTTGGTCACTGTTGTTTCACTTTGAGTAGGAAGCCATGACAAAATTGTTTTATAAATTAAAAAATCCAAAATAAATATCCAATCCTCATCCATATGGCCATGTTACATGTAAAATGTCATGGAATATGTTCTTACATTGGAATTAAAGGGCTTTTAGAAGCATTTAATTTGAAAGAAATTCAACTCAAGATTTAGTACTTGGTTACTTTGTAGACAGTATATTATGAATTTTTCAGAATGCTTCAAAATATTACTTCGAAATATGATTTCATCTTGAGAATGGAGATCTATTACCAAAACGCTGACTTTGTCTTGTTGAAAGAATGCAAAAGTTTCATCAACAATTTTACGTCAGTCTTGCAAGCCACAGCATATTTTACAAGACAGTGCTGTAAAAGAGGCTGCAGTTTACAATCGATGTTTTGAAGTTGTAGTACAACACACGCAGCATGGGAAAGACATGTGGACCTCCTAGGTGAGTGTAAAATTTGAGCTTCTATATCAGATAGAAGGTACTTCCAGGAGCTGTGCACCATGAGAACATACTCTTTTAATTCTAATGAGATTCCATATTCCATAACATCATTGTCAGTGTGGTAGATAGATCTCAAATCTATTCACTCTCATCTTTCTATATATATATGATCTAGAAAACAGCTGTAACCATTGCAGAAAACTGAACAGAAATATCTATGTGTATATTTCTGATATAAAGCTACATGATCAGCTATGTAATACTTACATAAAACACAAAACTTAAACTTAAACTGAAGTTTAATCTCTTGAAAGAAATGTTCAAATCATAAGGAAACTACGGATGTGAACTACAAAATATAAATGTCTAAAATTAAAAATGAACTGAAATTCTAAGTACAAAGCCTGTTGGAAATGAAATATATTTAGGCACTTGTCCAAAGCTGGGTACATTTGGGGATGTACTTGATTGGCTGACAACTCCTTCATGTAAAAAGTATACACCTGTGCACTGGCCAATAAGAATAGAGATAAATTGTTTAAGTGATTCCTTACACTAGTGTGCACCTGTTAAACAGCTTAATAGAGATGCCATGGTTGAGAGGATCATTATGCAAACATATGCCTGTGCCCTGGCCAATCAAGGTAAAGATCCATTATGCTAATCTGCACCTGCAGAGGTGTGCATTAACCCATCAGGATAAAGCTACTGAAAACAGCAATGAGGTTCCTTCTACAAAAGTTACAAACAATTCAAAAATCAATGTACTTTCTCTTTCACCCTGGCAGTATAGCTTCTCAGATACCCTTGTTTCTTCCACAGTTACATTTTGAAATCCTAAAATGTAATGCTAGACGTCGAAAAAAAAAAATTGTACAATACTGATACAAATAACAAGTAAACCAAATACCTAAAGCACCATTGGTTGCAAAAATTACTGAATTTCATGATAATACGTTACCAACCCTAACCCTAAGAAGCCTTCTACCCTATTTTTAGGGTATATAGTTCTATAGACTTCTAGAAATCAAGGACTTCTATAGTCTGTAAGGTACACCGTGACGGGGCGCCCTCACACATCAGTCAACCCTTCGGCAGCCAGTGAAGAAGGAACGACACGACACGACGGATCTTACAGTCTAGGACTTCTATAGTTAAAAATATCATGTATGTTAGTAACGTTCTGGTGCCTGTTAAACTTCTATGCAAAAAATATATACAACACTACATCCCATATAAACAGACATCAATCTCTGTATTCCTAATGAACCTTTAGCTTCTTACATGGACGTTCCATGTTTTGACCTGTGATGGAGTGACTGTATACTTCCCTGTTATTGATCCTGATGCTTCCCAATTTTAAATTCGTTGCACAAAAAAACGAGAATGCCCAAACTAATTATCAACTTATAGAATATGCTGTTACGTGAATGGAGAATTGTCTTTGGAAAGTAATTTTCACACATTTTTATGGCACTATTGAGTTAAAGTTGAACACTACAATGAATAGAATTTGTTTCATTATAAACATCAGATCTTTCGCCATGACTTGCACCCACACAACATGTCTTAGAGACAGTACATGGCTATGTTAGTGAGTAAAGGAGTACTACATCTAACATATATTCATAATTGGACGTATTGCATCACTCCTTGAGGCTCTCCTTCATAATTTTCCACGTCCCAATATTTCATGAATTACTATGGAAACTAAATATATAAGTTGGCATTCTAGCAATCCAACTATAGTGTGTTCTCAAGTGGTCCTTGTGGTGCAAAATTTATGACACAGTTACCAAACAATCACAGAGAAAATGTTAAAACTTTGACCTAGCTGAATGTAAATACAGTATACAGAGATAGGCTAGCTAGCCAAATAATTATTAAAGCTCTCGTAACTGTAATGGCAACTATTTTTTTCTCATAGTTTTTTACTTGCAATTCTTGTAATTGTGGCGTCAGTTTACTATGATAGACACAAATTAAATCTACTGTTGTTAAATGTGGTAGATACACATATGGGTGATAGTAGTTCCTCTGTTGCGTGATTCTAATCACCCTGTAATCAAGCTAGTGTAACTATTGGAGTCCCAGAACAGTACACTGCAAGTTTATGGAACTAGCTTTCTAAGAGTCACGCTACTGAGACTATAATTAAACCAATGTCTATTCAATAACTTATCACTTTTGTATCAACATGTTACAATAGATTTAGTTTGTGTCTATCTTAGTAAACCAAAGCCTCAAATACCAGAATATATTAATGTTGTTTTTAGTGATGCCTATTTGATTACCTAGTGATGACACTCTATCAACAGCCCCACAAGTCATGTTGACAAAACGATTAAATGGCCCATACCCTGATTCACATCTATTTACATACAGACATCAAGCAAGTGTACACAGTACATCGACTAATAGAGAGGTAACTCAGATAATCAGAACGACATCATTTCAATTTGGTGTATTTTTCAATGAGCTTAAATGAATGAAAAATGGTGAACGTTAGTTCTTCAACTTAGGCCTTTAAACATACAAAAACAAAATGTTGTAAGTATGTTACGATCGTCTCCTACTTTATGTCACCATTACAAATGAACGTCTAATCATGTATCCAGAAGATGACAGATTTTTCACCAACAAAAACTTTACGTGGCTTATGTTTCCTACTCACCGCATATCTGGACAGATATTTTTAATTTTTTTATTTTCGAAAGCTAGATATTATTGACAGCTTCCTTGTTCTCTGTTACAAATAATTAAATGATGACACATTCACACCGTTTTTGACGGATGAAATTGTCTCGTGAACATTTTATTTTAGTACATGTGGATTTTTTTTTGTGGTACACTATGCTATCTCGAGTCTGACATGGTTATATATATTGACATGAAATTGGAAGATGACATTTCCTCGCAAAAACACATGCACACTCTAGATGCTACTGTTGGTTTTTTGGGCCTAATTTTACAGTATGTTGGAATATTCACAACAGTTATTTCTATTTCACTGTGGTCCTTAATCAGCTACAAAAAAATGCCATGACAGTAGAAAAAGGACAACTGGTAGAGGTATGCATAGGTGGGTTATTATACACTTACTTACAACATGGTGGTATCTAGAATGTATAGGTTAAAACTTTGCCACAACACTAATCAAAAGTTACCAACACTCTTTTGACACAACATACAGTTTTATTTCTATCTGGGAAAAAAACCACAAATCAAAGTTTTTTACAAATTATTTTCCTTTTACTCTAGTTCTTCATATGTCACAAAAAAAACACAACAGCATCTTTTTTGAGACTGAGTCGACGGAACACAGCACAGTTACACATCATGATATACACACAACTATTTACACCAACTGTACCTGTATACACCCCTGTTATTTTCTTCATATTGGAATATTCCGACATTACGTTTCTCAAACTGAGGTCGTACCATTGTACAGCAGGGAATACACACAGGTAGAATACAGAAAGATGAACGCTAAATGTTACAATGAGGATGATCTACTGGGAAGCCATGTCTGTAAATTGTTACTGATACTATCTAACCTAACAGGTTCAAAGTAATTATCTACAGAACCCCCCCCCCCCCACCCTCACCCTCCCCACCTCCCACATATAGATACCCTGAAACTAACCCGATCACTTGACTTTGCAGAGAGAATTTTTTAGATCTTTAACAAGCATATTGCCTATAACCATTTTTTCACAATTGACTGTAATATTTGCTGATCCACTTTCACTGGATTTAACGGTAACAAGGCAGAGTGAACCACCAGACGCTGTGCGGCCAGCAAACCTGTATACCCTGCTATCCACGTCCGTTACAGGGACAACTTGGACGTTGGCTACTTCAGCTGTGCGTTGGTGAATTGTTGATGTCTCATTGTTAGCAGTTGGTATCTCTGTTTTGCCTGTATTTTCATTCATTCCTCGTAGTTTACCTAAGTGTGTAAAAAAATAATTTGGCAACGGTTTTAAAACTGAACACTTTAGTTTAATTGATGGCTATGACATGGCACTGTGTTATTAGGCTGGTGTGTTTGGTATCATGTATTAAGATATACATAGCATTTTCTTCTTCTTTTTCTTCGTTACTAAATGTCTTTTTGCGAAATACAGTTAAAATATCATTCTTCCACCACATTTGTGAAAGAGTCTTAACTCAACGTGTCACAGATTTTAGTATTTGTACATCCATACATTAATCCCACTCAGACATTTCCATATTATTCCCAAACATTTTTGCTTTGTTCAGCTAAGGCAAATATGAGTTACCTAAGTGGCCTTGTCACGACAAGTCACTAGAAGAGTTGTGACAAACCCCCTAGGTCACAAGTATTTTCTAGCTGAATGAACAAATAGAGAATAATACAATTACACTTCCTCAGCATAATTCATGAGATATCAGGAAAAATAATGGAATATATTTGGAATATATTGTCTCATATTTCAAGCATCATAGAACCAGTGCTATAGACTGGTTATAAAAACCCATCTTTTTGTTCAAACATCTTCAATTTGGTTTGTGTGTAGTATAATGGCCTGTAAGTATGCAAAGTTCTATTTGACAGAGAAAATGAAGATATCAAATTAAAACTTACTTTGGTGTTTTAGAAATTCATTTTCACTCATTGAAATAGGCTGCAATAGTTCACCTACTGGCGCATTTATGGTTACGGTGAATTTCCTACTTTCAGTACTGAAAAAAAAGAAAAGAAAACATTCTTGAGGTCAGAAACTACATTCACTGATATATAATAATCAGATATTATTCCCCAATATTTTTCTTTGTTCAGCCGAGGAAATACAAATGATCTAAGGGGTTTGATCACTACGAATTGAGAGACAAAACGAGTCGTCACAAAACCTCTACATGTATTTAACTAGTATTTTCTGGCTGAATAAAGAAAAAATATTGGAGAATAGGGACCTCATCAAGGATAATCCATGAAAAATTGGGGAAAATAATGGTGGTTTTGAACATTTTGATTCTTATTTTCGAGTACTGCAAAACCAGTGACATGGACACAAGTTGCAAGGACCAAGGTATATAATAGGAGCATCAGGGTATATAATCCATATTTTCTGTTCAGAGACAACAACTTGGCTTGTGCATAGTATAACAATCCTTACAATTTACCATGCTGTAACTTGTAAGAAGAGTGTTGTTCAGTTTGACTCTACCGAACAACGCAGCTTTTCCCCAGGTACGCCAGTTTCCTCCTGCGTTAACACTGAACCCATGAGGTATAGCCCCTGATTGGACTTCTTGGGAGATAAGTGTCAATACACTTAATGAACTATCCAGTATAAAGAAAGATCATTATTTTATTATTATTATTATTATTATTATTATTATTATTATTATTATTATTTAGTGGTTTATTAATTCCCCCAAGTCAAAATTGACTTACCAGATTTCGAAATGGGCTGGCTGTGTGGTATCACAGTAGTCCACTCCCATAGAAGTATTGACAGACTGGCCTACACCTAACGACTGAACCTCTTGGAATTCATGCACTTTCATATTTCCTTGTAGTTTGGCTTCCCCCATCTTGATAGATTTAATCTGTGCATCACTGGTATTGGTAAATGTTAACTCAATAGCTACCATTTGTGTTGAATAGATACAAGTACCCCGTGTAAATCTGTATACTGCACTCAAACCCTGGCCGTGCATTCTGTTAACTAATTCATATGTCTTTGTTGGTGATTTCATGGCAGTTGTCACCTACAACACAAAACAAATTGATAGTAAGTAACACAGCGGACGACACAACGTTTTTGTTTGTCGGGAGTTAAATTACTCCTCTTACTTCTGGCTTCAACCTACAGTATAGTCTTTCATATACAGTAGCACGCTTAAACCTTGTTCACACTGTTCACACTGTTCATAAGGGTAGGTAGTCTTATCTGTGCACATTGAACCAGGACAGCTTGAAGTGGCCATATGGATGACAAATAGGGTATTCATTTGGGATTTCTTATTCATAAAAGAACTCTACTAAGTTTCCCTACTTGAAAAAAGAATGTGAATTAACATATACAAAGTCACTGTTTGTAACTCAATAAATTGCTATAAATTAACAAACATGCAATGTTTGTTATTGTACGTACAATAACGAACTTTTCAGACACTTTCTAGCTTTTTGCAATTTATTAAGTTACAAACATGGACTTGGTGGTATATGTTATTTCACATTGTTTTCCAAGTAGGAAAACTAGTAGAGTTGTCTTATGAATAAATAATATGGCTACTTCAATTTGCGAAATATTGAGACCCTGAGGAAGGGCTTTTTGAGTCTATGTGATCTGAGTTTATATCTCAATGCATCTAATCTTTACAAACCAAGTACATCTCAAATTTCTATTTTTTCAAGAAATTGTTAGCCTTTAGCCAAAATTCATACATTTGAAAAAGAAAATAGTGATCACATCTTGCGTAGAAAGCGCCACTATTTTTATCCATAATATCAGTCATCTCCACTTTCTGTTAGTCTTATCCTAAAAACATTGTCAGCCGGATTACATCTTCTAGGTCAAAAACAGAATGGTTAGTGTAATACTCACAGAAATATTGCTTCCTTCTGACAGTGACAATCCCTGTAGATCTGAAGCTAGTGTTGGCATCAGTACACTGGGTTCAGACACATGATTAGTAACATTATTAGGAGTGCTTCCAACTGTTGAAAAATAACAAAATATATCAACATTTCACTTTTGGTGTAAAATTCTGTCTGTGACCAATTCCAAATTAACGTCACTCAAAATTCTGTCTGTGACCCCTTCCAGATCAATGTCGTTCATCCCCAGAAGGCAATACTCATGTTTCACATTTTTTAGAAATCTTCATCATTAATATTACAAATCTGGTAAAAATTATACAGATTTATATACCGAGTACCAGAATTATGATGAGAACACACTGAGAAATTCAGCTAGATTTTATCTATTCACCAACCTTAACAAAAATATCCGTAAGGAATATCGTTACAATGGTTGGAGAACCCAGATAGATTTTACCTATTTACCAACCTAAATAAAAACACTGGTAGGAAACATCGTTGCAATGGCTTGTGAGGTGAACTCAGGTAGATTTTACCTCCAACCAACCTTAATAAAAACACTGGGAGGGTACACTGTTACAATGACTGGGGAGTGCAGGTAGATTTTACTAACTTACAAACACACTAACACATTTACAACTTAGCAATGTTCACGATATGAGAAAGAAATATTTACTTACAGTCATCAAAATCTAGAAGTTGTATGTCTTGTTTGCCTTTTGCCGATGATGCTTTCTGTACTTTTTTGCTGCTCTTTTCAGGTGATGACTTTGTTTTCTATAAATAAATAGATGAAAAAATTGGTACATGTGATTCGATTATATCTGATTCTAGATCAATCACTCATGAAATGGCAAAAGAGATCAACAAGATCAAGGGAAAAAATTGCACTTTTGATCGTGAAAATTGCGCTCTTATTTGATAAGATTGATTACAATGATTATGACAACTGAATAGCAAGTTTTTTTGATTAATACACATTTACAATATACCAAATATCATAATTTGTTGGTACTTCTTACATATTTTCTTTTTATTCACCATGTAATTTCCTCTGGCTTAAAAAAAAGTGCACCCAAAATGAAACCAACAAATATATGGAGTTGATGACACAACACCTGATCTTAGAACTGAGGTACAAGAAAAATTAGAAGTTGATTTTTATGACGACGACACAAAAACTATATCTAAATTTGGAGGTTGACAATACCGTTTTAGTCTTAGACTTCATCTTTTCGTCTTCGCTATCTGACTCTGTTTCATCATCGGAGCTATCTTCACTAGATGAGTCGCTATCACTGGATGATTCACTACTACTTTCTTCTTCTGTATCAGTTGATTTTATTACTTTCTTCTTGGTCTTGGACACTTTCATCTTTTCTTCTTCACTTTCACTTGAAGAACTTTCGGATCCACTTTCTGATTCTGAATCTGAGTCTGATGACGATGATGAGTCACTGCTCTCTGAATCACTATCCGTTTCTGTAGGCAAATATTACATGAATATCTTTCACTTAAGTGTTATTTTGAATCCACACAAGAATATGAATCTAGTGCTAATATTAGGTCACTGATCTCAGATTCAAGAGAACAATCTATTAATACAATCAATCAATTCAATCAAAAGAATCTGTATAGTGCCAAAATCCAATACGATGTAATGTCCTATGGCGCTGCACAGGAACAATAGTAGATCATTGTAAAAAAGTTAGAAAGCTCTTGTGAACAGATGTGTATTGATGTCCTTCTTGAATTTATTGACGGTTGGTGAAGAACAATGTTCAAGTGGTATACTGTTCCATAAGACTGGCACTGCTTGCGAGAATGCACGCTCACCGTATGACTTTGTATTACAACTGGGTACATGGAGTAGACTTTTTGTTATTTGAGTGAAGTGAACTAGTCTGAAAACTGTTTGAAAACATTACATGAATATTCATTCAGTATTCTTCAGATCCACTCAGGATCTGAATCGTACGATGAGGATTTATTGCCCTAAGAATCTGCTCTTGTATGAAAATATCACAAAAACTAAAACACTTCACCAAAACATACCACCACTTTTCAAATAATATTAAAGGCAGTGCATATCGTATATCGATTAACAAGTTCTATGATTATTCAGATTAACAGTACAAGTACTTTGAAGCTTCTTTTTATTCATATTGAGCATTAGACAAAGTAAAAAGCTACAAACCTGAACTACTTTCTTCAGCCTCACTACTTGAATAAAATTTTTCTGGCTTTTTTGTCTTCTTTTTTGCTGAGGGTTTGGAGGGTTCATCCCATGGAGTAGGTATCTATGAAAAGGGAAACAATATATGGTTCAAATTCAACACTTGGAATATACAAGTTTCTTTTGCATTGTCTTCAGGATATGTGTAAAGGAGTAAGATCTTCCTCACGCTTGTTTCTTGAGATGTACAGATTTTTAAAAAGAAACCTTACAGATGCCAGCTCTTCTGAAATGATGTGATTTATGGTATGCACATGGCAGTACACAAAGCAGTAAACAGAGTGCATTTGCAAGATCTTTGTAGGTGCATAAGTTACATCATCAAACGGATCCACATAAAATCCTTCAAACTGGCCAATATGCCATCAACTTTTGTCAGGTGATGTAACATGGATATAATTTTATTTACATTTTCTGTTGCAACTACTTACATCTACATTTCTGACTGAAGGATCGGGCATTTCTTCAGGAAAGTCTGGCAGTTCATTGTAACCTGTTGCTTTTGTGTTAATCATATGAGATAAAGAACCTAACTGGAATTGGTCACGATCTGAAAAGGAACAGCACATAGAACTCAGATATATTATAACCCAATGCAGGACTATACAATAATTTGCAATATCGATGGGTGGACCTGTGCTCCCAACCATTTACTGGAACATCAACTTGCAAGGGACATGCAGTGTTTGATATGCCATAGTGTATGTTATCCTACACACACCAGTAGAGGGCAGTATATTCCCACTTCCAGGTTTGCCCCGTACAAAGTAAATCAATAAACTACAATGGAAACTGAAGTACAAAGGCCAATGGGCAAGTTTTAATCTTTAGTATGGTGTGGTTTTTTGCGTGGATCTCATTACTTACAACTTAGCCCAAGAGTAACGTATTGGCAAACTACATATAACATGTTCTATTCCAGTTCATTTTACCTCCTGCTAGAGGGTCAAAATGGAACAAGAAGGTTGACTTATTCTCGCATGCACCTATAGTTGTGCATGAGTAGTGTGTACAACACAAGCTATATCGCCCAAGATATCAAATGATTGCTGTTTTTAACGCACATCTTGGTAGTGAATGGTTACCTTAATAGGTATTGAGAATAGGGATGATATCATAAGCTATTTCAAAGTATGTTGTTATTACAGAAACATGCAACATATACAATCTGTTTATGAAAGCTACCTTTATTTCACACAAGAACAAATGTTAGTTGATTTACCTTTGAAGACAGACTCTAGCACTGGCGCTGGTTTTGAAGATAGAAACATTTTCTTCGCATGTTTACTTAGAGCACCTCCTTTCTCATTGGGAAATAGCAGCTGTCTCTGAAATCTTGCTCTGTCCCGAATGTCATAATTTTGATCATACTTAGCTAAATTTAACACATATTGACAAAGAAGTTTGGTCTGTGGAGAAAACATAAAAATCATTATATTTCAAATGATACATTCTGTCTGAAGAGATTAGTTATTAAACAGGTTGTTTTTTCTTAGAAACTGTTTTTTCGTTTCATTTAGAAAATGTAAACTTATAAGGAAGAAGACAAGTGATGAACTGAGAGTTTTTACTGGACTTGTGGTGTGCATTAACAAAATTCATGGCTTTTTAGTATTGTATGGCATCATGATGGTCGAATGGTTAGAGTGGCCTGCTTCGAATCTGTAGGTTGCAGGTTCAAGCCTCACTGCTGCCATTTGTTTCAGTGTGGCTAAAATCCATGGGCAAGATTTGAACCACAATTGTGCTTCAGTTGACCCAGCTGTATGGGTAACTGGTAGGATAGAGGTTGTAATTTGAATGCTTTAATCCTATGTTCTTATAGAGGCTGCAATAGATTATATGCTCCCTTAGGAGTGTAGAAACTTACATAGGGCCAATGTAGGTATGTGTCAGGGTAACACTTGTACAGCACTATGATTACGACATCCATTGTATAAGGCAGTTTATAAATGTGCACTCTCACTATTATTATTATACACTGACTTTGGTAGCTAGCTGTAGTGGGTGGCTCCTGTCAATTTACTTTTTCATATTTATGAATATTTGTTTTTGTGTTTTGGAATCTGTATTAAAGTGGGATCCAGTTTTGGTACGTTTTTGTCATGAACAGATGAATAACTAATAAAATTTGGTGCCATGATGTTCACAGTATAAACATAACCATAACTAACAAATCAGCACACTAGATTTCACAAATTTGAGTTCATATGTTGGATAAATTTCATCCCAAATATCACAAGTTCTCACTTGAGAACCATTGACATTGATGGAGTAATGATGAAAGGTGCAATGATGCATCTGTAATGATACATTATCCTGATAATGAGTACTTCACATACCTGCTTTGAATTTGTTAAGTAGAGTTTAGCTCCAAGATTGAGAATCTGGAGCTTAACAATATCTTCTTCACTAGTGAAAGTCTTTGCCATCTTACGGAGTACATCGGGTGCAATCTTGGGTACTCTGTCAGAATACTCCCCTATCAACCATAGGATACTGGCACGGGCCATAGGAACCTGATAAAGGAAATACACAGTTATACAGAAATGTATTTGGTCAGAATACTGACACAGGCCATAGGAAACTGATAAAGAGAAAACACAGTTATAGAAAAGGTATTTTGTCAGAATACTCCCATATCAAGCACAGAATACTGGCACAAGCCATAGGAACCTGATAAAGAGAATACACTTATACAGATGCTATTTTTGTCAGAATATTCCCTATCTAACATAGGATACTGACACTGCCCATAGAGAGGACTTCGTTTTGTGCCTTTATCTTTCAGGGCTGTCATGCCAATATTCCCCTTGTGGAGGAATGATAACTTCATTCTGGCAGTGATACTTACCGTGATAGAGTCAGTCAGCCTCGCTAAATGTCGTATGATTTCTTTATGTTCAGTTGGATTCATTTGTAGTAATTTCTTCATGACAACTACACTCTCCCCAACAACAGATTCTGTGAGGACAAACATGAAAAGGGTTAGGTCAAAATGGGGTAAACATTCGTCATTCCCAAAATACTGACATCTTACGTGCAAAAGTAAGGAAATATATAATTACACACAGGGATTTGTCCAGCCAAAAAGTAAAACTGATCTATCTATCATTTATATTCCCTGAGCATTACTGTAATGTTAAACCTGCACTAGCTGCAACTGGGACATTTTTTTTCATCAGGAATCAAAGATGAATTCACTAATTATTGGTCAATTATTTATAAAAGAAACACTGAATCAGTTAATTAGTGGTCAATATTATCTGTAGGTGGTGTAGTGACAAGTTTAAATCTTGAGCGAAAGCTTGGTTTTGAATATGTCGCCACACTGAAAGTGTATAAGTTTGTAATTGTAGTATTGTTTTCCGATCAGACAACCACAATCTATTCACTGAAAAGTGTTATAATACCAATAATTAAACATTGTAAACATTAATCTGTGGTCAATCTTATCCATAAGTTAGCATAAAATATTGCAGTAACAGGTTTACATGGTGACTGCCGTTGAGGGCGCTGATTTTTGATGGGGACCTAAAAATCAATTTGATTTGATTTATCATGTATACAGCTACAAAAAACATGTTTACCCACAGGAGATTCAATACTGTTCAGGGTTATATGATATTACAAGTAAGATATTGTATCTAACAATACATTTTTAAATAAAAAATTTCAGTTGCAAATATTGCTGCTTTAATATCAAAGCATGGCATGCTGCTATCTACATGTAAAGAGTATGATGTATGTAAGCAGTAGGACTGTTTGGAAGATTTTTGTTAGGATCACATTAATTTTCTGAATACTGGTTAGTAATGAAACTTGTCAATAACTATGTTGAACATCCAGTGTAAATACACACATACTCATACATATTCAGGTTCAACACTTTTTTTCTTACCATCTCTGTTAGACAACAATGCCATGAGTCCATTTAGACAGGAATCAGTAACTTCAGCAATATTACTAGCACATCGACCAATAGCTTGTATAGTAGCTGCTACAAAATTCTTATCAGAACTGGTCACGTATGTCTGTAATAATGATTGAGATAAAATAATCTAAGTACTGCTCTACCTTTAACATGGCTGATCTGGCACAGTAAACAAATACATATTTTATAGTCAAGTCATGCAAAAAAGTACCTATTGGTCAAAATTATCAATTTTAAGTTTTCATCAAAATATCAAAGTATATGATGTCAGCTTTCGGGAGATATGCCATTTTGCCATTTTTGGACTCCTTAAGTTGGTTAAAATTGAACCTTAAATATGACCCCCTGGCTGAATAATGAAATGATACAAACCTGAAACTCTCTAAGTATTGTAGATATACTGGTCTCACTTCCTAGATTGGTTAGAATTTCTAATTTGAGTAGGCGAATGTGAGTTGGATCGTTAGAGCGGACAAAGAAACTCTTCAGAAATGGTTCAAACATGCCCCTTCTCTTGGCACTCATGGTAGCAATGTTACTAAGTACTATGGATTGCACTTCCCTGTTGGTGATAAAACGCACTTGTCAGTGTTATGTATTTGAAGTCTGATTTCTATTCTGCTGTGAAGGAAAAGCGAAATTGATTTCAAATTGCCTTTTTAATCATCTCAATGTGGTGGGGCAACCTTCCCATTACATAAGTGAGTGGCCATGTGTGTATAAATTGTTGATAGCCAGAGTGGCTGGGGTAAATGTAGTCAGTTACGTGGCAAGGTAGGCATTGCTTTATCATGTTTTGTTATGGCTGGTAAATAGCTGAAATCCTTCACTCTTTTCGCAAGGTTCCAAAAAGGATTAAGGTAATACATATTTGGAATCATATCTATATCACACAATTGCACACATTACCAAGGTTTTCAAATGTTGGAAAGAACTCTGCTGTATTATCATCCAGCCCAGTATTTTGAGTCAAATGATATTATCTATAATCCAATGATAATCTCTTTTTAATCTCTCACTTACCTGTGACTCCTTAATAATCTGACTAGTGGCTTGGCAACAAGTCCAACTTCACTCTTCGGTGCTATATGATGGTATAACTGAGCTACTTGCATGACAACCTGTGAAACATATCAAGGCATACTGTGAATCAGATAATGATTCACCACATATTACCTGTACTAGTATTTACACTTGGCAGATCCCAACACGATATCAAAACATACAAGTCAGACGCTATGACAAGCTATATGATGTTTCATCACATGAAAGCTAGCTATTACCTGTACTAGTATTCACACTTGGTAGATCCCAACACGATATCAAAACATACAAGTCAGACGCTATGACAAGCTATACTGTGTTCCATCACATACAGCTAGCTATTACCTGTACTAGTATTCACAGTTCTCAATACAACTCTTATGAGTAGCACCTTCATGGTGGATACCCTTGCATGGTGTTGTCAGGACTTCATGAATCATAAATTCATGTATGTGCTGTACACATAAAACAACCACAATCAGTTCACTCTGGTCTGGTCTGAAAATTTCACTTTGTATTTCAATTAAACACTACTTACTGATGCATTTCTACTTTGCAGGAGAGGTTTACAATTTCTTAGAAGTAATCTATGATCATGATCCATCATGTATGGTTTCTTTTCAGGGACTGCTGACGCTTTGATTTCTTTGTCACTATCATCTTCTGATCCATAGAAATTCTCTGGAGTGTCTTCAGCTATCACATCCTTGTAAAAAAAAAACAACCAATTTTTGGGTATTAGCATTTGCCAAATCCTTAGCTATGGCATTACAGAAAAATACAAAATGTTTAGAACTCGTATTCTATGTGTTCTTCACAAATGTAGAGGTCGGCGTGAAGTGTACGATGCAAGTAGAACACATTAGGTCTTTAAGGGCCCATGCTAGATTCGGACTAGAATTTGGGGGAGAAAAACGATTGTATGGCAGACCTATAGAAAAGTTGGTTTTTAACACAAGAATACTCCTATTTAATCCTTACAGTGCTATTGATAACATGGCACTAATGCAAGAACCACGGAACCACGGCCTTTTAAAAATTCTAAAGAAGCTTTCATTTCCTTTGTATTTAAAGAATGTGGCATATATACAGATACAGATAGAATATCCAGACATCTAGCCACAGGATACAAATTCATGCCATCAGGAGCCAGAAATGGCCTATAATTCCAATTTCAAAATAAACACAAAGTATTTATGCAATTCAATCTACACTTCTACTGAACTGTACACCATACTGGACAAAAAGTATAAATTAAGTATAAAAAGTATAAGTACGGGTTATAAAAAGTATGAAGAAACCATGAGAGTTGAACATTACCCCTGTATTTGGGTAAGTGGTAAAATAATGTGAAGAAACCATGAGAGCTGTACATTACCCCTGTATTTGGATCCAAAAACTGAGTTCTAGCATATCTTGTTAACATGTTGATGATGACAACCTGTCCCCACTCTTCAACGTCTATCAGCAGGTTACATAGTTTACGATAGTGTTTATGAATAAGGTCAATCCGTTCTGGACAAACTTCCTCAAAGGAATATACAACACTGCCTGCAACAAGCTGAACACAGAGATAAAGAGTTAGACATTATATACAGTAGTTCTCTTCACATGAAATTATACATGTATGTATATACATTGCCATATATAAACACTGACACGTCTGTTTAGCAGTTATTTCAGGGACCGGATTTTATGAATTATAACCTCCAATAACTGTCTGCAATAATTTGAACACAATGATTAAGAGTTTGGCATCATATGATGGGACCACTTTACATTATACCATGCATGAGCTAAGTTGAACAAAAAAAAAGGAATATATATACACTCTGGTTATTCTACATCACAACAGTGCATGTCTATGTCACGACAATGGGTGTCTACATCATTGGTTCTGCTGTGTTCGAAATATGAGTCAAAATGTTCAAAATTGCCATTACTTTCCCTGATTTTTCTTTGATATTATTAGTGCTGGCGTAATTATGTATCCTCCAATATTTTTATTCATTCAGCTGGAAGATACTCGCGACCTAAGGGTTGTCACTACGAGTTGCTAGACAAGTAGTGACAAAGTCTCCTCAGGTCACTTGTATTTCCCTTGACAGAACAAAGAAAACATTTTGGAATAACATCTAATTACACATGCACAGTACACAATTATTGAAATACATTGCTTAAAACATGATTAAGACAAGGAATCAAAAGAAAGGAGAACAGAGATCCATTACTCCAGTTTCTGAAAAACTACCAACTTGTACTGTATAATTAGGTTTTTTTTCTATAGTATTTTTTATTTTTTTATGGTTGTATGGGACTTTTTTAATAGCCTGAAATAAAGAATATAATAATAATAATTATAGCATCTCAGATTTAAACATATCACATATAATATAATATACATGAAACTTACTGTGGTTTTATCTGATAGTAATTTTTCGATGACTTCAATCAGTTGCTCCTTTTGTTCTGGATCAAGACTGTAAGATATAACACAGATTGTCAGGAAAGGTTTGTACTTCAAGTGTCGGAAAGAACACAAGTATACAAATACCACTAGTTATTTGAATACAAGCACCTACTCAGTTACAGTAACTAAATGTGACTTGATGCTATTGCTACAAGTTGTAGTTGTAGCAACAGTTTCAAGTCACATCAAGTGAACTTCAAAACCACCTAATTCAGATAGGCAATGTTACAATCTGATATTGCAGGACCTTTTCTTGCCATGTTTGGCTAAATAATGATTTTATTTGGATGTTTTCCATTTCCTATATCAACCAACCATTTGAATCTCACTCTGAATCTACAAAGCTAAGAAGAATCATTAGCTGTTGCCAGACACCAGTCTTTCAAAAAGCATATTGGTTGGTACAAGTTGTTTATGTTTTTTCATAGACCCTACACGAAAGGGTTTTTTGTAGGAATGATAATTTCTTTTACTAGTACCAGCACTATGATCAAACATAAAAGGTATATATAAATATACAATGCGTTAGTTAGTGTGAGCTATGGCTACATTTGAGGATAGAGGTGTACATTTAATTCTCAGTACATGCGACAGCTTTTTACCTCATGGTAGAGGGTCAAAATAGAAGAAGTATGACTTATTTTCACACACATATAGTAATGCATGTGAAGCTGCTCGTGGTGCAGAAGTTATGGTGTCGACCACGAAAAATTCAATGTTTGCTATTTTTATGATGCTCATAGGCAGTAATATTCTATTTCAGGTACCGAGAATTATTGTTAGAGTAGAATTGTCGGGGTTACGTATACAGCCATAGATGATGAACATCTTACCTATAAAGTTTTGGGATAGCATGGGCAGCTGTCTTTCGAACATAGGGTGACATATCATTGACTGCCTCTTGGATAGCTAACATCATGATAGGAACAATGACAGGAACTCTGATGCTGGAAAGTACTCGAAGTGCTGACGCTCTGATCAGTTGATTAGGATCCTACATGGTTGGATAAAGATGGATATGTTAGTACGTGCATGTATTGGAGGGTAGTCAAATCCTGTTGGACATTAGTCAAATTGTTCCTACTGACAGATGCTTGTAATCTCTTCTTAAAAAGTGTAAAACAAACAAAATGGCACCAAATGTTATGCTTTTAGAGCAGTGTGCCCTCTAAACCAATTTGACGCACCACTGATGCACACAATTTCTAGTGACCCATCAAAATTGGTGTTCCCCTATTTCTTACTATGTGGTGACTCACAAGAAATCCTAGTTTCTACAATTTTGACTCACAACGACAAAATGTGGCTATTATTAGAGGGCACACTGTTTTAGAGTATGCTGGATCACGAAGTAAAGATGTGTCTCCAATACTTATAATAAATCCTAACTACATTAGTTGAATTGTCACCTTTCCTGCCTTTTAGCCATATATTGGATTAGTCTTCATAGGTCCCCTAAGCCTTCTGATCAACATATCTTACCACGAATACAACACAAATAATATAATAGGTAATACTGTCCAAAAGCACTGGATCACAAAGCTTTACATCACAACTTAAACTTTATTGAAAGATCAAGGTTTATTTCTCTACCTCCAGAAAGAAATGTTTTTCTCACACATACCTTGAGGCCTCTTTGGAAAGTGCTTATAGAAAGCAAAGCTAAATCCTGTTGTTCTTCAGCATATCGAACCAAGTAAACATACACCAACTTTTTAATCTACACAAGAAAATACACAAAATTAAAACTTTATGTTATTACATACACATGTTATGCCCTTTATTGAATTCTCTTCTACATTTTGGTGTGTGTGTGTGTGTGTGTGTGTGTGTGTGTGTGTGTGTGTGTGTGTGTGTGTGTGTGTGTGCAATGTATGTATGTATGTATGTATGTATGTATGTATGTATGTATGTATGTATGTATGTATGTATGTATGTATGTATGTATGTATGTATGTATGTATATATGTATGTATGTATGTATGTATGTATGTATTTATGTATGTATGTATGTATGTATGTATGTATGTATGTATGTATGTATGTATGTATGTATGTATGTATGTATATACTACTACAAGTAACTATGTCATAAACATGCAAACACAATTTTCTTAGCACAATCTTTCTTGTACAAATAACTTTTCAAGGTTATTTAGATAAGATCTTTATCACAGCAAATCAATCTCTAGACTGATATGAGTACAATAGTACCTGCTGACACTGAAATCACACCAGTGTTTATTTATTAGTAAATGGTCATGAGACCACCGCCTCCCCTCCATTTCTAGGTTAAAAGTGTACATGTATAATTCTTGACCAAGGCTTGAGGTTAACACAAAGTTAATATGGGAAGTTGACAGCAATGTAAATAACCTTGCCACTCAACAAGCGAGTTTCCATTTAAATCAGGTTTCACAATTTTTAGAGCTGAAAATTATTTGAAGAAGAAAAGTCAATCTGGCCATGTTAGTATGATAAGAATTGCCTTAGGATAAATTTCTACAATAAAAAATAAATTCAACATCTAGTTGTCAAAACTCAAATGTCAATTATTGGTGATGGTAATGTATGTGGCAGGACCTATGTTTATTTGAAGTCCTGACTTATAATTGAGTCTCGGGATTATGTCACGGTCCATTTCAAGACAAGCCTCTTAATAACAGACCATGGATACCAAGGTATGACGCAGATGACTCAACAATATAAATCTTAGCAGCCAAGGTTATCAAATGTTCAGTTATTAGTATTTCAGTATCAATTATCAATTAGCCTACAAATTTACCTATAGTCGTGAAGGACAAACCCTACTACACTATTTCAGTTTCAGTTACATCGACTGTAACCTCCTATTTTTCTTGCCTGTCACGTTTTGATCATAGATCTCTAGTAAATACCATATAAATCAACATAATGATTTTCTTGTATCAAGTAAAGGTTAAACCGTCTACAAAAGGATTTATTTTACCTAGCCATGTTTTCACCAGATGTTGGCGATGAGGATCAAAACACTGCCTATAAGTACTGCTAATAGTACTACACTATGAGATCACAATTCCAATGCCTGTCTCTTTCTTGTCCAAGATCTCTAGTAAATACCACATAAATCAACATAATTTTCTATATAAAGTAAAAAGGTTAGATAGTCAACAAAAAGGATGCTGACAATGAGAGTTTGAATACGAAAACAGTGCCTGAAGCATAGTTGCTACCGGTACTATACTTAGATCAATGATATGCTTGTCAGACTGATGGTAACTGGATATATTTTGCTATTGGGGCATTGATTATTTGATATCAAAGTGTGGTAATCATGATACATAACACACACGCCACTGTGCAGGCATGTTATCAGATTCCTTATACCTCTTTACCAAGGTCATAAACTCACAAGCTGTGATGTAGCAATCATCAAAACACAGCAGCTGTACAATACTGGGGTCATGAACTCACAAGATGCCAGTTGGTAATCATCAGACGTCTATGTTACATATACCAAGATCATGACCTCACAAACAGCAGGTAGTAATGATCAAACGTCTGTTTCTAACGGAGGTCTTGACCTAACAAAATATGAGTTTCTACAAAGGTTATGACATCAAAGACTTCCAGGTAGCAATCACCGAATGCCAGGTTCTTCTCAGTTCAACAAAATGCAAGTTACTGATCATCAAATGCTAGTTTTAACAAAGTTCATGACCTCACAAATTGTCAGCTCGTTTCATCATATGCCAGTTTTTACAAAGTTCATTCCCTCGCAAACTGTGAACGAGTTTCTTCAAATCCCAGGTTCACTAAGTTTATTCCCTCACAAACTGCAAGTTTCATCAAATGCCAGTTTTTCACAAAGTTCATTCCCTCCCAAACTGTGAATGAGCTTCATCACATGCCAGTTTTTACAAAGTGTATTCCCTCACAAACTGGGAGTTTCATCAAATGCCAGGTTTTACAAAGTTTATTCCCTCACAAACTGTGAGTGGGTTTCATCACATGCCAGTTTTTACTCAGATTATTCCCTCACAGACTGTCGGTGAGTTTCATCAAATCCCAGGTTTACAAAGTTTATTCCCTCACAAACTGGGAGTTTCATCAAATTCCAGGTTTTACTCAGATCATAACCTCAGAGAATGTGATTAGGTAATCATCAAACCCAGTTGTATGTTATGTTACAAGTACTAAACCTCACAAAAATTAAAGTAGGTATCATCAAACACCAGCCGATACTTACCTCAATATTTTTGGAAACCACATTTTTGACGATAGGAGCAAAAAGATCTGATGCATCTTTCCCTTTAGCTACCATCTAAAAGAGAAATAAAACAGGTGAAGTTGAAATCACGGTCAAAATCATACATTATATAATCATATCATATATATATAGTCAACTTTTAAGTGAGCAAGTAGAAATACATGTAACCATAATTCAGAAATTACATAAATTTAATTAATTTTAATTACGCAAAGACATTATCATTGCCAGCTGAAGAAGAACACAGTAGTTTGAAAGTGTCTTCTCAACGATATACTAGTAATATTCTCATATCATTCTGATATTTTGGGAGAAAAACCATGAGAGAACATATCTAGGGTGGAAAACCATGATAAACGAAATATTCCAATTTTGGTTCAAATTCAAATTGTATGAAACACACAAAAACTAAATTCTTGGTTATATTTCATATTCATGTATAATTTCAAAAGGGTAAAACTGGTAATTTTGTTTTGCGACAATATTTTATGTTTCCTTTTCCTCATAAATATAACATTTCCTTATCATAAATATTATAACAGGAAATTTGAATTTTACTAAATCAGCAGGTTTCAAAAGTAAAATAAAATGTACATTTCACAACTACGAAAAAAATATCAATATTTTTTCCAAATGACTTTTATTACAGTCCCATGATATTCATATTTTGTATTTTTTGTCAGTACAACCATAAAATCTTTAGTTTTATGAGAAATACGGCTCAAAGAAATGCAAACTACAGAAGTAGAAACGGCTTCTTCCTTTGTCTGAATTAAACACATCTCTTTATAAATTGTGATATGAATAAAATTATAGATCATATATAGATATGATAAACCCATACATGTACATATGCAATAAAAGTGATGTTATTTGAGTTCACACATAATATAGCGATGTATGACCTCTACACATATTCATGATTGACAAAGCATTGTATACAAATGAACAAACCAATCACTGCCATCCTGTGCATTCTACATGTATATACATTTCTACGTGTATTTGAATGGCACCATTACATCTACAATTATACGACCACATATCATTGTTCTGTTATTGATTGTAGTGAAATGCTGAAATAGGATGAAAACGACCACACTAATATAATAGTGATGAATACAATACATCTATACCACATACGTGTACTTTTATGCAAATCTTACCAATCACACACATTGCTAATATAATTATAATTCTCAACTCCATCACTTCTCATTTACTTGTATACTGTATTTCAGTTTCACAATTTTATTTGGATTTCTTTATTATACTTTTTATTCCAAATTTTGGCAGAAAATACACGTCATTACAAAAAAAAAACATTACAAATTTCCAGTGTACACATATTTTTAACGTTTTGTAACCTGAAATATTTACATCACAATTCTACAAATTTTGATCTCACTATTGTTCGATGCGACCTCTCAAATGTAATCGTTGGTATTGTATATCTCACAGCTTGATAAATACCATCAGAAATGTCATTTTATTTTGTGATGGTACTTTTCAATAGTTACACAGTATACTATCTCACACTCAATACAAACCAGATGGTACTTCAGTCTGTCAGAAGAAAATAATACCCAA
The DNA here is from genome assembly GCF_964340395.1 of Glandiceps talaboti. Lineage (NCBI taxonomy): Eukaryota > Metazoa > Hemichordata > Enteropneusta > Spengelidae > Glandiceps > Glandiceps talaboti. The sequence goes on along the minus strand of NC_135560.1, from coordinate 10,230,854 downwards.
AACATATGTTTGGTCACAGATAATATTTGCTTGGTTTTCTTTTGACAAATACTCCCACTATTTTGCTTATCACCAGGCACTCTTTATCATACATGCCACATAGTACAATTATAACTGTATGCCTCAGTTACTTTATTACATATACTATTTACATAAAATAAAATTGACCTACCAGTGAAAGCTACTGTGTAGTCTAAAAATCTCACATTTGAGACGTAAATTTTTTAGTATCAGAAATGATAATTCATTCAGTCACTTTCTCTGAAGAATCAACACATTTTTTAGTTACGGTGAGTTGTATAATTGATATGTGTCCAACTATATGATTTCAAAAACAAGATACCTCACACAACTCCAAATGGTGTTACGAATGAGAACCTGTGACAACATACTAAACATAACATATGCTGTGACTACAATCACGCTATCTACAGATTCCAATTCCCAAGCTGCCTCTAAACCATATTTTATCTTGCTTTCTACTCTAGACAAGATTAATTTCCTGACAGAACAACAGAAATCCTTTGGTTGGCCTCTGCTTATTTTTTTCACATTCATTGTATTTTTTTCTATTCAATATCGACCCAATTGACTGTTTAATGAGTTAAGTAAATAATCTTTTCAGTTTAATCTCACTGAAATTGCAACTAAACGCTATGTTTGAGATTATCAGGAATAATGTTAAACATCACAGCCTGTCTGGTTCTCATCCTTTCCATACTTACTACTGCTTACTGTAAATATCAACTGATAATCACTACCTTAAAGTATACATTGCATTATCACAATTGAATATGTAAATGTCACGAAATAATGGCCACACAGTTCATTTAATTTTCATTACCACATTTTTGTTTACTTTAGAAATTAGCATATTTACTGTATGATACTCACACATCAACATTCTATAATATAATAACTTAGCATCACCAACATTTCTCTAATACAAAAGTAATGTATATTGAATTCATACAGCAAGTATCTGTAAAGTTTTTATGTAGTACTGTTCATTATTGTCCCTAGACTTGCCCAAGTCTCGGGGCTTTTTTTAATAAATAAAATAATTTTGTATAAAATCACAATGGCGTTCTTTTGTGTGAAATGATAACATGAGTGAGTGATTGCAAATGTCAGGTAAACCCTTGCCAGTGATACCTAAGCCCATGGGAGACTACTAGTGACTGGGGAAAAAATTGAGGACATTTTCCTTTACAAAGCTGAAACAAATAACAACATAAAAACAGCTGAAGAGAGTGAGACTAAATTAAAGAAAAAAAAGAAAAATCTTCCAAGGAACTGTTGCCAGTTTATATTGTCCCTGGCTCTCCATGTTCAATATTTGCTACGTGACAATAACAACTATAGCTTACTTAAATCTAACATACATGTTTAGTATATTATGCAGACTAAAGCGTACATACATTTTCTACATAGTTTATTATACATCTTTTCAGATCTCGTATTACAAATGATTAATTGATATACTAGTAAATAAACATCTTGCACATACACAAAAAGTTATTTTTCATGACAGCCTGTATTACATAAAATGGTTTCAAGTAACAATAACATAAATGGTCTGCCAACTTGCTGGACAACATCACAAATTATGTGATGGGAAATTCCAAGTCAAATTACATGTAAACATTTATACTTCCTCTTATAATATATGTTTTGTCTTCTCAAGGCAAATAATGCTAAACTAATGTACTTTAAGTTTGAACATCTAAACTATCAATATAGCATTATTCTCAAATGTTTTTGTATGGCTGCATTTACACAAAAACGCTAAAAATCAATGACATTGCTTTCATTTTAATGTGTTTTTATGTGTTTACACGATAGACCAACAAAGGTTTCAGTCGAAAATGAAAAAAATGATCCTGTTGCACATGCACACATAACACAATGGCCTGGAACACGCATATTTATTTAATCAACTTGCGTCGAGAGGTTATCCTTAGGTCAAATAATTATGTGTTGTTTCGTTTTCAGTCATATACATGGGCCCATTCTCAAATCAGTCAGTTTTCACCTGTTTTACATGGATTCAGTTTTTGAATGAAGACTGATCTTTTCGAAAACATTCCACTTTTGGCAGAATTTTCTAATCATTGCATTTCGCATGAGCAGTTTTGGTGTCACCATGTTAAAGTAAGTGTAAGTGCAACAAATAATCATGTTTAAACATATACTTCGAAAATGACATCATGTAAGAGTGTAAGACATGCAGTGTGCCCTCTAAGCCAATTTGACGCAATACTACCACATACAGTGGGTGGGGGGGGGGGGGCAACGACAACACATTAGGCATTTCATCATGTCTACGTTGGCACACTATCAGGCTCAAAAAGAAAGACTAGCAAGATTGAAAAGTATTAAACTTTCTCACACTTTGCTCCTTAATTCAGCAAACAAAATAAAATAAAAAGTTTGGGTGAAAAAGATTACAACTTCTATTATATTTGGTTTGGTTTGCAAAGACACATTACATTACTGATAGAATACTATACTGCATGTTCTTCAAACATGGTACACTATAGAATTTGGTTCAAGAGTTGATACATGTCATATGTTGGCAAACTTGAATTTCATATCCTGGGCCACTTTCCTGTAATAATTTGCAACTCAAAATCACATTCAAACCTTCTAGGAATACTACATTTGGAAACACTATGAAAAATATAGTGAATGAGTAACAAAACAGTTAAACTATCATTTTTGTACTTGTTTATTTATTGCGTTGAACACTTTTTCATATTTGTTATATTGTAAATGTCCAAGGCATCAAACCTATTTTTCAGGCTCATGAAAGGTGCTAACCAATGTGTGAGGGCGCCCATCACAGTGTACTTACAGAGTACAACATCTATTTACAAAGAATCTATACATTCCCAGATTAATTCAAAGTGAAACAGTCTTCTAATCCACAATTAATCATACAAATAATGCACCCATTGAAAAATTAGTCTCCAAGACTCAAAAATAATTGAAATATTCAGACTTATCCTTGCTAAGACCACTTCTCACTTCCTGGTTCCATTGCAACTGCATTCAAGTTTAACAACGTTACACTTTCAATTATGCATTCAAATAATTCATATTCTATATTTTTTTATTGACAGAAGGACTAACTCTGTCACAGAATCACTGGCCTTAGCACCTACTAGTACTTTGTAAACTTATACTGTCTAATAGGTCACTATCTCTAAAGAACAATAGTAAAGGTGTTAATTGGTTTCCCATTCCATATAACTGTTTAGTTGTAAAGTAATGTGCTCTACAGCAGAGATTGGTGGGTAGCGAGTGGTTACATACGCAGACCAACGACTAGATCTTTACTGGCTGTGAACATGGCTGTGGTCACAAGTTAGCAGAAGTGCCCAAGGGGCTAACAGTAACAGAAAAACTAAAACTTATCATGATAAGCTAACAGACACTCCATAGCATGTCAACTATCAGTGGTTACATTCTTTCTGAACAGTTGAAAAAGAATGTAATATTCAAGGTTAAAGCCAGAAGACAGCTACACAATTACTGGTTCAGCTCCAGCACATTTAACATTTATCAAGTTGTGGCTATCTCTTATATACATATTTGTCAAGCACGGAAAACACAGAGTAGACCTTTGGCTAACTGAAAAGATCTTGGGTTAAAATTTCAGTTTTTATGTATTGCAGCAAATGACGTGCAAGATATGTGACTTGTACTATTGTGCTGTTATTTTATGTTGTACTGTATTGGATTTTTCCTGAGGTTTATATTGTATTTGTGGTTCTAATTCACTTTGTTTTGCAGCCTGTTAATGTGACTAGTTCAGGTACGCATTCCTAATAAAAGTAAATAAAAAATAAAACTTGTTTCCTTGTTATTGGTTTCATCCTGATTCTACATTATACCTGGTATGAGGACCAGCATGTCATAACCATAGACCCTCCACCTTGTCATAACTGAATGATCACAGATTGGCATGGAGCAGGACACCCTCTGCTCAATCATTTACAAGCACAGTGAAACTGGAAGTGCAACCTGAATGTGGAAGTTGTGATGCATGTATAAAATGCAGCCTTGATCGTCATTCATTAAATTTTTCAAATGCATAGTTGAGTTTGTAATCGACACTTAATTTCTAAGACATCATACTTTCTCGTTGTTTATAGGTAAACACTAATCTATGGTATTAGTAAAAAATATACAAACATGTCCATAATCTCAACTGTGGTGGCTCCCTCACTTACCCCGATAATTCTTTTCATTGCTTCCAACTTCAGGCTATCTTTATTGCTGTCCAACATTTGTTTCAAATCTTCATGCCTGTACAATGAAACAAAATTATCTTCATATATTATATGTAAATTTAAGGGAGGGATGAAATACACAAAATCATTTCCACATCATATGTCAGGTCGACCTACACAGTGTAACACCTACTTTTTGTAGTCGGCAGCGAAGATTCCTCCACTAGCTGGGTCGGTGGCGATGTCTGCTTCGCCTGATCCAGTGGACGGCGGGCGCTCGTTAGCGTACGACTTGTGTTCTGAATTGTTGTGAGCCATCCTCTCTGAATAAACCGCTGGACGGTATCGTTTGTTAGAGAAAATGTAAAATTTTGACAATTCTTCCTGCCTTGCCTCCCACCACAATCACGTCCAAAGATGGCGGAGTGTTCATGTGACCGCATCTAATGAATATTAATCAAGCCACGTCGGTAGTGATATTCGTTTCCCTTTCACGTGACTTTCTTGAGAAATTGCAAAATAAAATGCAGAATTTTTCGTCGTGTGATTATTTCTCTTTCCTCTTTACTAATTAAAACACAAACATATGTTCACTTTTTATCAATTTAATGTTGACACCCGCCTATGACGTTATGCTTTTCCGTCATATGACTATGACACGCAGGCGCATTATCAATCAAGTCAGCCATTTTGTCGATTGGGTTTGTGAGTGCGAAGATAAAATTCTGTAAAATATAGAATTTTTCATTGAAGACCAAGAGGAATTTGTCTGCAGTCCGATAGTCAGAGTAAAGTAAGGACGGTTTAGTCAAAAACGAAATGTCGGAGTTTGATAGTAATCCGTTCGCGGACCCAGAAGCAGGGGCCAACCCATGGCAGGTAAGTGAACCGAAGATGCAGGACACACCGTCTGTCGCTTTTGCTTGTTCGCCTCAGACAGGAAAAAACAACAGTCGATAACATGATTAGGGTTACCATACAGTTGAAAAATGTAACTGTTTCTGTAACATCTGTTCCCAATTTGACCGACGTGACTTTTCGCAAGTACAGAAGAAATATTTGTAAAATAGGTGTAACCATAAAACTTCCTCATTTCAATAATTTCAGTAGCGATGTCATTGTATTGTAACGGTATTACGTTGTGTGTATGTGGCCGATTGTTGTATTTTTTCTTGACGTGGAAAGATATTTTGAATCTTTGTGCACGCTGTGCTTCGACGTTTCATTCAGACTGCAATCTCGTATTTTTATGCACACGTTGATTTTTTTTTAAATGAAGAACGCGGTTTCACAAAATGTTACGTCAACGGCCACTGGCACTGCCCACCTGAATATATTGGTTTCGTGTACGATGTAACGCTATAAATCGACATTTTTGAATCGATATCTTGTATTTTCACATACAGTTGTTTCGTTCAAGTGATATCTTTCGCCCAGTTTTGATGAACCTTCGTGGAAGGTCATGTAATTTCCTGTGTTTTGACTACTTGCAAATGTCGCCCTTCATGAACAGGATGTTTAGTGTTGTCCCTGTTCATGTAAAACTGCCAGACATCGTAACCTAAAGACTACAATAGAAAAAATGTGGCAATTGGTGGACCATCCCATGTAACGTCTAAAGCAGAGTGTTTTCCTTAATTAAATTCACAATTCTTATCATTTCATATTGTAATCATCATATTAAGGATTAGGTACATCCTCAGCATTGACAGATTTTAAATAACTACTTATCTGTGGAACCACTTCACACAATGTAGTAAATTAAAGGCATCATTTGTCAAAATAAACAATCTGTTCAAAAGGTCGTGTGGACATACTTGACACGAAATCACATGGAATATTGTTATTGTATAAAATGAAGTGATAGCAGAGATCTCTTCTGAGTCTTCTAATGTCAGATACCATATATAATGTCTGAACTTGTGTTATCAACAATAGTAAATGCAGTAACACTAACAGGATTATGTAGAAGTATTTGAAATATGCATATCTTTATGTAATCTGATAAAGGTAATATATTTGCAGTGTATGAAACTGCACACATGCATATTTTGTCATTTTAAAGTTACATACATTTCTGATCAGCTACAAAATTGTTCAACAGTTCACACCTTGTTTGAAAGTCATAAATTTCACCTAGGTGTACCTTGTGGCTTTATGAAGGGTTCCATTGTTCTGTCATGTGTGTGGCTTTTCATTCATGCTCTCTGAACCACTCCAAAAGACTTAGAATAGTGAGAGCAAGACAAAGCTACATTGTTCAAGTCAGCATAGTCCAAAATTGAACTCTCGTCCCCAGATTTTGACTATGAATGAACATCCTTGTAATAATGATCCTCATATGAAATATATGTATTTGTGTCAGTAGTCTGAAGTGACCACTTTCCCTATTTTGTAATGTGTAGTGCTAGAATTTCTACCCAATGTATGAATAACATAGTAGGAGATGCCAGACAGTTTTTCATGACCTTCACCTTTTAGGTAAATACATGACATTTCAAAGGATATGGCTTTCTGCTCTTCAAAATTTAATCTCATAAGATTGCAAAGATACTATTTTGAAATGCCGTCAGTATAGAACTTTGTCAGCTAAGTTTCTCATCAAAGTATTTTTACGAAAAGAAAATGTATGAGGTACGTATAGCAAGATCTGCGAACAAAAAGTCAGGATGGAAAGCAGGGAAAATTGATGACTTTGTCTTAAAACATATCTGTGAAAACAAAAAAATTCTCTTATCAAAATCATTCTTGCATGCAGGTAAATGTCTTATAATTTGAAAGTCACAAAGAAGAATTACATTTGAGAATCGATGGGGGGGGAGGCTCTTGTGATATATTTAATAATGGTTTTAATATACTTATACTTATATTTGATTAAAACCATACCCCATTCAAACAGCATTTTTTTCTGTTTGTTCACATTGTTCAATTTGGATGATTAATGCCACAGTATGTTCGCATATTATTAGACACATGTACTAGTAGTATTTATGTTAGATAACATATATATATATATATTACATACATATTTTATATTTATGGTAGATAACAGTGCAAAGTTTTCAAATAACGAAGTCATCAGACTTCAAGATTTTATAAAATACAAATTACAATTAGAGGGACGCCATAGTTAATTTTTCCAGAGAAATTGCTGAATTTCTGAATAAAATTCATCTAAAATGACTTTTTGCATGACCGTAAAGTTTTAAAGGAATCTCCTGTACCAATCATCACCCCCCCCCCCAAATAAAAATGTTGTTTTTTTTTACATTGATAATCTGTTTTTTCATGATCTTTGAACAGCCTTGATGTTCATGATCTTTGAACAGCCTTGATGTTGTCCTTGTGTATTCATTATTGTTGTAATGCATGTTTATATTCTGTACTGTGTTGTGAGAATGTAGTGATGTATAGCTATACTGATTGTTTACAGGATCCCTCTGTGCAGCAGGCTACAGCTGGTGGTCAGAGAGCCGGCCTTGATGATTTTAACCCATTTGCAGACAATGCACAGACCACCAAACCTTCTTCAGTATGTTTCCTTTGTTTATTGTTTACCTTTGTGATCCTTGAAATTCTCCTTAAAAATCAACTTCCTTCCTTAACTTGTTGTATATATGATTTGAAAGTGGTATTATTCTAGTGGTTACTGTATCATATATCAGTCTTGCCTTCCCTTTGTTTTCTGCATGAAGATACTGATATCAGTAGAGGAAGTTTTGTTTATCATCAGCTTAGTTAAGGAGACCTTGACTTGTTGATATTTGACAAGTAATACTTGTAACATCCTGATAAATGGCTTTCTATTGATACATGTGTCTTCTTTCATAGTAAATAAAAATGAATGTTTCTACATACAGGGTGCAAAAACTACTCCAGTTGTACCTCCCCCAAAGAAACCAGATCCTTCACCTGCTGTAATGATGCCAACAGAAGAACCACCAGCATACACGCCCACAGCAGCACAGCCTGTAAGTTGACATATTTGTGTACATCTCTCTCACATACATCACATGAATTTGATTAGGACAAGGACATTCTTAGTAAAGAGTATTTAGAACTATACAGATTAAACCTACATGTACGTGCACTCTCAATGAAGGCCTCTGATTACATTACAGTGCTTGTGGAGTAAAGATGGTGTTCACTTGATAAACAGTATTATACCATACTTAAGCCAAGTAATTCTCCTCAAACAGAATATATGGATTATATACCCTGGTCGCTTTATGTCACGACAACCCATGTCTACGTACATCACTGGTTTTTGTGGTGTCCAAAATATGGGTCCAAACATTTCAAATTGCCATTATTTTTGCCCGATATTTCATAATTATGCGTGAGGAGTTATAATTATATTATTCCCCAACATTTTACTTAGTTCATTCAGCCAGAAATACTCCTCACCTAAGGGTTTGTCACTACTCGTCTCGTGAGTCGTAGTAAGAAGGCCCCTTAGGTCAATCATAATTTTCCTGGTTGAATGTAGAAGATTCATTGGGAAGTAATATCTTAGTCATGAATTTGTTGTGCGAGAAACTGATATACATTTTAGAGTCAAATAATAATACTTTATTTTTCTATATTTAAAATGTATGATAAGCTTGTTTCTTCGATATCTTGACAAGTTTTATATATGGTTGTCATACAACGTTTCGCAAAATGGCTTTTATCATTTCCATGAAGTAGCATGCTACTACAAAACAGATAAAGAACAAAATTTGAGTATGAATTCAAGTGTCAGTAAAGAATCACCATCAATGGGCAAATGAATTTAAAGACCAACTCTCAGTTCACACATTCAATATTTGAACTGAAGGCAACATGCTATCTGGTGATTTTTTCCAGTAAACCCCCCCCCCCCCCCATCCATACCCCCTCACACATACATAATAAATAAAAAAAATTGCAAACCACATAAGTTAAAATCTAAACTGTATCAAAACAGTCACAAACTTCCATGAGCTATTTACATCATAGTTATCAATATCAGTGGCTTATCATTCGGAGCAGGGAGTACCTTCCTTTGGTATCCAGTATGCAGCTGTTGAAATGGTCACTGGCCCAAATACCTAATTACCCCAAAAAGTTTAGGTGAACATAGGGGCACAGTGATCATATTTTTAACACTTTTTCAAATGAGTCATATTTTGTCAACATTTTCATGTGACTTCTGTCAAAGAATAACTTCAAAGCATTTACCTGAGTGACTCATTGATTGGCAAGTTTCATGTGACTTCAATCAGCAAGTTTCATGTGACTTTTAGTGAATATTATGATGAGTCACCATCCTAAAGATTGTGAAGTCTGACCAATGACATTGTTATAGTTTCTCTTATCAGATAGGCTACACTTGTAAATTTACCATATTGAAATGGGGGGGGGGGGATTTTTTATCATATTAGACTTGCCTTTAATCTTTTCAGCCACCTCACTGACTTGAAGAAAATGTAATCTCATTATATGTGTCTGTCTTGTGAATAAAATATGAGGATTATATCTATGTATATTCTGTACTTGTTTTCAGTGCCTACATGATTGATAACAAAAAAGTGATGATGACACATTCTATCGTGCTTGGGGTTCTTTTTTCAGAAAACCAGTTATTCCGTTATGATTGAAGTATTTTGCTTTAGTGACAATAATTTTACTGGATGAAAAAATATTTTTTGTTCTTTTCCAGTAGTGCTTAAACATATGTGTTTGTTCATAGAATTTCAATGGATCAAATTTGACAGATCTGTTTGTAGTTCACCACAAGTATATATTATCATGCTTAAAATGTAATAAGGTTTTCCTTTGTATTTGCACTGAAGCATTTCACATATTTCAAATCAAGCCCTTTACATGACAGGTTATGATATTTTTTGTTAGTTCACTTTGTTACAAAATAATAACTAGTATTGCAATTTTCATTTAGATTGCCTATTTTGTGAGTATTATTAGCACATATGTACTTTCCGTATACACTAATCCAAGGCTAAAGAACCTGTGGTCTAAAATATGGCCTTTGTAATTGTGAAATCATATGGCTCCTTGTATATTTACTACATGAGAGCATAAGCAGTGACCTGTGATACCAAACATCCAAAAGCTGTAATTCATTTTAGAAGCAAGATAAATTTGTACTTTCAATACACATTCATCCAACACTAACATAATCTCAAGTAACTTGGAGGTAACACAATGTTAGATTGTAATTTCAACTGCCTTTGAGCTAAAAGCATTGCAAAAACGTTAATCCATGGACTTGTCTTCCTAAGGGAATGTCAGACTATATATTCCCACCAGCAGACTTGCATCAGTGTAAATTAGTAGTACATTGCAATCATAAGATCTCCTGTAGAGTTTAAAAGTGGAATGTCATGTCAGCTTACAGTCAGAACAGATAACATGAGGCTATGTAGTGTTATCCGCAAGTCAAGACATTGGATTCAATTTTCTGGTTATGTATAACCCTGCAGGGATATATTAAATTAATGATTTGTTATTGCTTATTTACCACAGAAGTATGGATAATAAGGGGCCTTTGTCACTACTCGTCTAGTGACTTGTAGTGACAACCCTTAGGTCACGAGTATTTTCCAGCTGAATGAAGAAAAATATTGGGGAATAATATAATTATACCATTGCCAGTGATATTTTAAAAGATAGGGGAAAGTAATGGCAGTTTTGAGTGTTTTGACTCATATGCCGAACACAGCAGAACCAATGATGTAACCATGCACTGTTGTGACATAGACACACATTGTCATGACATAGAACGACCAGAGTATATATTCCATATTTTTTGTTGAACCTGGCTCATGCATGTTATAATAGTTTTAGAATCAAAGATTCATTTTAGCAAATTTTACCTTCCAGCCACCAGGACAAGATGATTTAATGAGAAGGCAAGAAGAACTGGAAAGGAAAGCAGCAGAGTTACAAAGAAAGGAAAATGAAATGAAAAGTCTCAATTATAACCGTGAGTCTTCTCTCTTTCTTCTTCCATAAAAATTAGTCTTTCAAAATGGTGATCAGAAATGTACGACTTTTGACAGAAAAGCAAATTTTCATTACTTTCTCACTCTGTTGTGCCATATCCGTCAGGCAAATATTTATTAAATGAATAAGAAATGTCGGAGGAAAAGAAATTATGTGATGCAGTCATGTCTGAAATTCTAACTGAAACTTCATTTATTAAATATACCTTCATGTATTTTCTTGCATGAATTGTAGTAAAAGACTGGGTTACATGAAAGAGAAATAAAAATAAATCGTTTCAAGAAAAAAATAATTGTTTCTGTCCAATCAAAGGTAGTGGTTTGGAAACCAATTATTTATTCAGTACAGTGGAACAATAGCAAAGTTATAACACTGAAATTATTGAAAATTTAATTATCAATCATTGAAGGAACTAGTGGTAGCTAAGTGATTTTGTAAAGGTGACTGAACAGATCAGAAATATGTCTTACTGAATCAAATATTGAAGGAGCTATCGATAGCTGATTAGAATTACGATGACTGAACAGATCAGAAACATGTTTTACTGAAATGAAAATTAAAGGAACTAATGATAGCTGTATATGATGACTGAACAGATCAGAAAGATGTAAATGAAAATGAATGAACTAGTATATAGGTAGAGCTGATATATATGAACAGATCAAAAACATGTTTTTACTGAAATTGAAATTGAAGAAACTAGTATATATCATTATATGTAAACCTGATGATTATGATGTGTAAAGCCTGTGTTATGATTTGTTTAAGATTTAGGTCAAGCTAATGAGATTGATTGTAACAATATTTGACACATGTATATGTATATAGTAACTGAAAGCCTTAGGTCTGACAAATGGCAAATTGATTACTGAGTACTAACGTTGATTATTACTTGCCATTAATTATACCTCGCTATAGTGATGGTATGTGTTCAAGGCAGTGAATAGCGACTTGAGTCTGTTTGTACATGAAGAGCAGTAGCACTGAGCAGTGCTTGCTCATTATTTCTTTACGTCTGCTATGCACATTTTTGCTAACACTGCTTGAACTATTCACTAGAACACATTTATACATGATTACACACTTACAGATCAGGTAAAACGGCATTATATGTAGATGGAATTAATTTCATTACCATGGCACTACTAGTACTAGGTTGTAGGAAACATATCAATAATACATATTATTACTTACGCTTATATGTACCAGAGATTACTTGATCCGATGCATTCGCGTACTAGTGGTATTTGCACTGCAGTGCTTTTGTTACTTCCTACAATCACATGTCCTCATTTTAACTGTTTCAAACAAAATTTGTTTCTTAATCTTATTTTTTGTTGTTGAAAATTTTGTTACCCAAATGTATAAAATATTTAATTCATCATGTTTCTCTTTCCCCACTGGTACGTGTATTGTATTTTTGATATCCCTGAACAATACTGTAAACCTGGACTTTTTCTTTAAAGACTTGTTTTTGCTTAATTCGCTGGAAAACAAAAATGGATAAATAAGTAGTGACTAAAATTCCTTCTTGTACATGAACACAAATGCCTTCTTGTATATAAACACAATGTAACATTCTGGTAATTAGTAAAAATAAGTCTGAGAACTAGCTGAAGACTAAAACCGCAACATTTTCTAGTATCGAAATATCTAGGTTTACAGTATAAAAACTTGTAACATTCAGTATTGGAAACCAGTATAGCAATTAAAAAGAGAATGCATCATAAACCTTGAACAATTAAATTTTAGGGTAATTTCCATTGTCTGTTTTTAGCCCGGGCAAATAATTGGCCACCACTGCCGGAAAAGTGCCCAGTAGGACCATGCTTCTATCAAGACTTTGCAGTAGATATACCATTGGAATTCCAAAGAACAGTGAAAATGTGTTATTATTTATGGATGGGTAAGTCTTTAACTATATACTCTGTTAAAGGGACACAAGTTGAGTTCATCTTTTGGGGGGGAGTAATTTATGCTGCATATTCAAATGGCAGTTTTCTTTCTACCTACTAAGTATTAATAATAATAATATCAGATATTATTATTTACTAAGACATTCTGTGTATTCTGTGTTTTTACTTCGTAGCAGTACTTAAAGTTTTACTATACAAAACAAAAATTTTATCCACAATTTTTATCAATATATACCTCAATTTAAAAGAGCAAGATAATTTTTCCACAACTTATGAGTCAAGACTAGGTGACTTTTTTACTTCTTTATCAGAAAGTCTATTATATGCAACAGTTTACTGGCTTATTTACGCAACAACAACCAAAATTTACAACATTAGTATGTCAAATACTGTGCGTACTTGTGCACATGTCGGGTTAAAGAAGTGACGTTCATGAAGTTTGTGCAGTGGCATGTTGTACACAGTCTGATTCTGTCATGTTGAATACTTAGTCCTGCTGGATATCAAGTACAAAATCAGTTAATTCCATTATATTACTGTTCTGCCAGTCAACCCAACATGTATGCAGCTTTTGTTGTTAATACCCTAATCCAAAGTGTACATGTATTTTTTGAGTGACTTTGTATTCTGTACCTTCATTCCAGGTTATTCGTGTCTGTTATTCCTGAATATGCTGGGTGCTCTGGCCTGTTTATGCGCAGGTGGTGATGGCTGTGGAACTACATTTGGCATCTCTGTTGTCTATCTAGTACTCTTCACTCCATGTTCATTTGTTTGTTGGTACAGACCAGTTTACAAAGCCTTCAGGTATGCATTACTATTCGGTTCATTTTCAACTTTTATTTCTTGAACAGGTGATCGCGGTGAAGGATTTTTCATCAAACTGCCAAAAGTTACAAGTAGAATGATATTATTATAGAGAGATTAAGAACAAATAGAACATGAGATACAGGTGTCTTGTTAGATCAAGCATTACAAATAGCCTTAAAAGTTGTAAGTGCAGTGTTGCTTAACAAAATACATTATTGCAAATCATCTACAAGCCATCCTTTGAACAGAAAGAAAGATAAAAGATACAAAATTTCTGTATGTCTTTGGGTAAACAGACATGTTTCATGGCGTAAGCCTTTTGTACTAAAGGACCATACCATTTCAAGGATAGGGCCCTAACCCAGACAAGATATCAATTTATAACTACATCAATAATAATAATCTTTAGTCCAAATAAATTCGGAAATTTGTTGAATGGTTGCCACAAGAGCAGCGCCCTAGTGGCAAAGAAGCAGGAGGAAACTGGAGTACCCAGTGAAAACCTGTGTTGTTCGGCAGGGTCAAAGTTTGCAAAGAAGAGGTGGATTAGCCCTAGCCAAGACAAGGGGTCTAATAGTACAGTCAAGTGTGGTAGTTGGAATGAAGTCCCAGTCAACCATGATATTAAATGCATATAGCAACTTCAAACTTCTATAAACTTTTCTTTTTTGGAATGAAATCTTTTCAATGTAGTCAGTTTTGTTCTTGTGAGTTGCATCATAGATGGTATTTTATAGATGTTTCTTCCTTCACAGCTGACAAAATACATTGATACATTCAGCATCTGCCTATCAATATGTCCTTTGGTAGACAGAAAGAAAAAAGCTATTTCTATGTTAGTCAAGTTATCGAAGTGTGTGAGTAATTTCATTACAATGTTGTTCTTTTGTTCTTTATCCACAGGAGTGACAGCTCATTCAACTTTTTTCTGTATTTCTTCATATTTTTGTGCCAAATTGTATTCATAATCTTCTTAGCTATTGGCGTTCCGGGTTCTGGGGGATGGTAAGCTCATTAAATTGTCATTCCAACATGTACTGACCCATGCCCTGGAATTTTTTTTCTTTCTTTTTTCCATGTTGCAGGAGTGATAGTTCGTTCAACTTCTTCATGTTTTTCTTCATATTTTTCTGCCAAATTTGTGCAACAATACTGCTAGCCATAGGCATTCCAGGGTGGGGATCATGGTAAGGCAATTTTGTCAGTTTTGGGGTTTTAAGTGCATGCAGTCACTTTGGTTACAGATTAGGTAATGGGGTAGTTGCTAAGAGTACAAGTCTCACAGTAAATGTTGTCTTTTGTAAAACAGTGATCCCAGGTATGGCACAAAGACACCTCATACAGCTGATACAAGAAATTTGTTGTTATCTGATCGGTGATTGTCTATGCAAAAGTCATGTTCAGCTAAGCATACTCATTGACAACCATAATGAGGGTTTACATGTGTTACCAAAAGACAGTTGTGTTGGACTAAATCTATGAACTGTTGTCATTTTACATTTCATTCTCAGTACTTTGATATTTACTAGTTTCCAACCCCCCCCCAATCCCCTCCCCCTCCATGTCCCATCTCATCCCCATTAAGATGTAAAACTCACGAGGTTCCAAGCCCCCCCCCCCCCCATCCCTATCACATCCCCATTGAGATATAGAAGTGACTAGGTTCTACTCATTGTTATTTATGCAATAATCTGAAGATATGACACTATACTGATCACTTTATTACCAAAAGGCACCATTTGCTGTAGAGATGTACTTAATTTTGCATAGATAGATACCTAAATCAGCTGGTATAAAATGATTTTAATCAATAATACACCAGTACAAGCAAACACAATGCTACGCTGTCAGTTCTAGTATCAAAACCAGTCATTAGAACATCTATGAGTGAGTCAATTCTCAATGCATTAACAGAAAGAATACTTCATGTGAAATTTCACCTTTTCTTCATGAAAATTCGTTTCACATATTCTCATGTCAAAACAAAGTTAATCACTATCATTATGTATATTGTTAAAATTTTGCAACAATGAATTATTTATTCGTGACATCAAACTATTAAATTTGACAAATCTTTATATCAGCTCATTTAAGTATGATACAACTAGGTCTTTGATGTGTGGCATGTATGGCAGACAGGTCTTCTTTGATTGGCTCAAATGAAGGATTGCATAATTTATTCAAAATTATTCCCACCAATGATAATGGTGATCATGATAGTAATTACAACCGATGAAAATGGATCTTGCATACTGCTTCACATCACATCACACAGGGTATGTCAAAGTGGTCTGCATGCACTACTTCTTAAAATATCATGGTGAATTCCTAGCTAACAGCTCATTTGTAATTAAATTGTAAATGTGCAGTAGAAGTTATACAACAGATGCTAAAAGTAAACCTAAAATTTTAAATATGTGTGTATTGATGTCATTTCATTGCTAACACATCATTTTTGAAAATTAAATCAGTAAATTTTAGCTTTCACAGATTAGTTCATATTTATAATAGTAATTGTTTGTTTTTGTAAAAGAGGTGAATTGTTTCAACTTAAATACAAATACAACAATTTGATTTCAAATGATCAAGTCTTGGCTGGAATTTATCATGGTAAGTGATGTTTGTATGTATCTGACTAACTTTGTTTTTTTCCATAGTGGATGGATCATTGCCTTTACAGTGATAGGGGATGCAAGCGGTGATGCTGGTCAGATTGTCGTCGGTGTAATCATGCTATTTATTGGTGTATTATTTACAGTCATGGCTGTCCTCAGTGCCGTGATGCTGAAGAAGGTACAACACACACACACACACACACACACACACACACACACACACACACACACACACACACACACACACACACACACACACACACATATACATCAAACACACATCCATTTTACATTTCACCCACACCAATATCCACAATCTCACTTCATACATGTACATTAGCCCAGCCATCTGCCAGCCTTCTTGCATTTGAAGTGTATATTGTAATCTCAAAGAGTAGCATGTTTCAAGTATGGTTTCAACCAATCCACCTCTTGAATGATTATATGATTGCACCGACTTATTTTAGTGTTAAAATAACACTTCACAATCACTGCTGTGCTGAATACATGATTATGAAATGTTGGCACCTTATAATTGTGGATGCAAACCATCCTTGTGATAACGACACATTTAACCAATGAGATTGACATCTCATGTTTCTGCCATAAATATTTTGAAACTCGCCTACATCATGGTTTGATAATTACAAGCCAGGATTATCGTGGTGTTGGGAGAAAATGCTACAGCTGCAAAAAAAAATGGCTTGTCCAGTGTCACAACATGCGATCCAGTCATTGCAAATATTCAAAACCAGACTTCTGTTTGATGTTGAGGTTAAATATAAGATAAAGATATGAACCCAGTGGATAAGGCTTGTTTAAATTAGAACCCACCTGGTAATGGAGTCATTGACCCGCAGGTGGCATATCCTTAGACTATTTGATGTATGTCCAAGGCACAGTAGTTTCTGGTTTTGTGTGGTTATTTTAGCACCTTTGTCTGCGACATTACAGGAGGTGGAAAGGATGAAATGCACTTATAAAAGACAAGTTGTCTGAGAGTGAACATCAGGTTGACAAGGTTTATACTCTGTTCAGACACATACAGTTACATTGGTGCTGCACCGACGTCAAGTTACAACTGTCAACCTTGCAAGTTGCTTTGCTAAAACTATGTACAGCGTGTGACAGGCTAACTTGGCAGTTTGAAAGGTTTCAGTTCTAACTTTACGCTGGCACAGCACCAACATAACTGCGCGTGTCTGAACAGGGTTATAAAATGTTTGAGAAGGCAGACACTTTCCATACATGCTACAACATCGCTGGAAATGACTGTGGCGTACCATGCAATGCATTGCATCACATCATATAAACCAACACAACAGTATAAAACTATCACTCATCCCGCTCACTGCAGTCTGACTTTTTTTCTGACTGACCATGTTTTTTCCTTGCATTATTCCACCCTATTTACACTCGATGCATAAACCCAGTGGTTGGATCATTAGTATTAGCATGGCCAGCAAGAACCTAGGTGTTGGATTGCTCATGATCATTATTACTACAGGATTCTGTGTTTTTGTTGTCCTAAAAGCCTACTTACTCAGGAGGGTAATGATTTTTTTAATTGTCATTTGTACTAATGAAAAAGATATGTGGATGTAAACCATTTCAAACTAACCATCTCCAGAGTGCTTTGTGTATAACGTGTGTTTTTATCTAAAGTTGTGTTCATGTAATTAATATGTTAGCAGTAGTTGTGGTGATATCTATGGTATGTGGTGGTACATGTAGTAATAGTGAAACCCTAACCCAAATGTATTGACAACAATGATTTTTTATTTCAACTCAGACTTTTCCAAAGATATGAGCAGGTCATCGCCAGTAGTATTGATACATTTTTTTATGTCAATTTGATGAGAGAGGGACAGATGTTCACATGCCCTCCTGTAAAAGTTGTACATTAATATAATAAAAAATGGGTGTTCTTGTGACTCGACACATAGTTAGTCTAGGTGCTATCCGTGGCATCGAATCTCAGGATATCTCTTTATGTCTAGCTCAATGAGATCCTGATGAAATTTCACATTCAACTGAAGCTATGCACGTAGTCAGTAATACCACGTCTTTGTTTATCAATCAGAATTCTGCCTAATGATAAGTTAGAGTTTATAGGGTCACTTACATAATGTCCAAATATGGTATATTTGTCAGGTCAAGACTCTACGTATACATTGTTTACATCATTCTAACAGTTGGAGGTTTACTTATTTGCATGTACAACTTTTGGTTCAGGATTTCTCAGTGAGCTAGACAGGACGTAGAGAGGATTTGATGCCACACATAGCACCTAGACTACCCCATAGTATTGGATAGGGGAACATCAAATTTTGCTAGGTCACAAGAAATTGTTTTTAATCGGTTTCACATAATGTTGGCTTAGAGGGAACACTGTTTTTGAGTGCACTTTGGAAGGCAGCTGTCATTTTAAAGGCAACACGTAGTAGATTACTGCCTTTTTGCCTCATTTTTGTGACTAAAAACCTGATCCAAAGCTTCAACACATTCATCTATGATAGTAAATATTGACATAAAGAACTGAATCAATACTATGGTAGTGCTCTGCTGATATTTTTTTCCTCGTTCGAATTCATTGTGAATACGAGAATAGTATCTTTCGATATGTTAAGACTGTTTTTATTGTAATACACCATGGTGAACGTCTAGCTACGAAATGCATGACACACATATACTGACCTATAATTGTTACCAAGTCTGGGCAATAGTCTATTTCCTGGGTATCTATCTCTACAGCATGCTGCTTTAGATTTCCCTGTCATCTTAAAATAAATTTGCACATGCATGTTGTCTTTTAGCTTGAAAGTAGGTCGATGACTTCTACTGTGTTTGCAATATACTAGGAGGGTACAATCTGTACAGTCTGAAGTATTGCTTTCTTATATGATTGTTCAAAACTAATGCTACATTAACTTCTTAACTAATGCTTGTGCATCTTCTGCCTCAGTATGATATTTTTTCCAAAGATCTTCAAATGCCTGTATTCAGATAGTTGTTAATAGATTAATACAAGCACATACACGTATGCTGTTGTTCCACCAGAAATGTTATGGTCATGTGGTTGACTGTGACACTTACTGGTGACTGTTAAATAGAGAATACAAGTATATAAAAATAATGCAATTGTGTTAAACAAGCTTGTACAGAAATTAATTCTTATATAAAGATAATGTTAAGATCTTTCAAAAAAAAAAAAATTTTAAAGTATTATTAGCATCTTTATTAGAAGTAAAGTAGCAGCTATCAAACTCTTGCATGGAGGTGCCATTTTGCGTTCTTGATCTAACTTGACTTACAAGTAAATAATTCTAATTCTTAATGCATTAAGCACTTTGGAGAAAACGGCCAATCTGTTTGAAACTACCATGCCACAATGTTGCTTGTAACCCCAGATTAACCCCACTGCGTTTTTGCTTTGCAGTCCAACCACTACTAACACTGTTAAAAACCGTCTCACTGTTGGAACGAGACACTTCTTCCCTTCCATTGGTTCTGATAGTATCATATGTCCACCCTTGAGTTGGTTCACATTAACAAAGCATGCTTTGCACTGTCTTTGAGCACTATTTATCCTGCATTGTGTTCATTGTCATAACATCTATGTGCTTGCTGTTAATATACTAACTGGTCAGTACAACTCAAACACTCACGCAAACATCATATACTTTTTTTACACTTCTTTTTTTTACTTTGATGGCTATGTGTAGTTGAAAAGATGGAAGTAAAAATCAGTAATGCAGAAATTTACCTGACATATTAATAAACTTCGTACAATTTCTCCAAAGTAGAAAATAGTGAAATTAAAATGCTGGTTCAAACAGATAGATTTAAATTACAGTCCGTTTTAATAATGCAACGAGTTCAGTTCTTGGATTATAAAAGTTTGGAAAGATATAACTTTGCGATTGCACCTGGATATGAAATCAAGTTACTGAGAAAGAGTTGGTAATATTATTGAAAGAGTAGTCAATGAAACTGAGTAAGAAAATATTACTAGTGGTGAAACACTGAACAAAATAATTAAAATCATATGTTTATTCATACACAAGTTCTCTTCTCCCACTTTTGATTGAGAAACAGACATGTTTCAAACAAATCACTTGTCCTTCTTCTGTGTCTATTTTGTATTTACTCATATTGAAGCTAACCTGTTCACATCTCTGGTAATACTCAACACCTCCAGCATATTTGGATCATTTTGTCAGATCCAGTTAGACACTGAAGAAGGACAAGTGATTTTTTTTCAAAACGTGTATGTTTCTCAATCAAAAGTGGAAGAAGAAAAGTTGCATGTGTATGAATCTTAGTGTTTCCATGATGTATGTACGGAGTATTACATGTTTATAGTTTGTAGTGTGTAGTGTTTGAAGTCAAAAGTGTGAAGTGAATAGTGGAATGCATTAGTGTGACACAGTCTGTAACTATATGGTCTTTGGTGATTACTTTTGTGTCAATTATGAAATATATGCTATTTCAGTAAGCCATTTTTCATCTCGCGGCAGATCTCACAAGATCCCATGTGAGCCATTTCGTCCATAGCAGCCACGTGAGGGTAGTCAAGCTGAAAGTGTCAAACGCTTAGCAACACTATTGTTCTTAGTGTCATTACACATGACCATGGCGAAAGCTTGACCGCGATCATATGTTTGACAATCATTGTTGCTACACATATTTGCATATCACATGTTATCTGCAACAAGACGTAAACTCCCTTATTTCGAAAACGGCTCTCACCAGAAATTCATAAATTATATATATGACATGACATTATTTCGTTGGTACCAAAAAATTATTTTTAATAAAATGCACACTCTCAGTTTCTTTGAGCATATTTGAACATTAATAGATAGAGTACCCTGTCAATTCAGATTTGCTTCAAAATAATATTGTGTTTGTGTATTTTTGCACACTAACTTTCACCTAAAATGGAGCCTTGGTTACAGATGGTGTTACTTTAAGTATTTAGAAGAAAAGAAGGATGTTGGATTTAGTGAGATGTGTTTTGATATGCATCGAATGATATAGAATTATGAAATTTGAAATAAGTCAATATAACTAGAATTATGCAGCTGGAATTATGAAGATGTGTTTGACGTCTTATGTTTTACATAATTTTGTAATTACAGGTACACAGCCTGTACCGTACAACTGGCGCCAGTTTCGCCAAGGCTCAACAAGAGTTTGCCACGTCTGTTACATCCAACCCAACCGTACAAGAGACGACACGGAATGCGGTCACAGGAGCAGTAACAGGAGCCATGACTAGCGGTGGTGGAGGCACAACTTCTGGCAACAGAATGTAAAATGTGGGAGAGGAAGAGGGGAAAAAAAACGGGACAAGGCAACCTGTCTCAAGAGTGTAAATTTGTATCAGAAAGTTTGTATGTTTGGGAACAAGACCAATGCAAGATATAATATCTATATCATTATTACATGATATTACAATTCATACACTAAGAAAAAAAGTATATTTGCAGTGGTCATGTTTCAATCCCCTTCTAAGGGCATTGACTAGCCATGTATGTATAAAACAAACAAAAAGTGACTTCCATTTTAGTAAAAATAAAAAGTTGTAATAGCTCTTTGAGAAAGAATACAAATGGCCACTATGAGCTTTTACTCAGATATATTCAGTAAGTTGTAAATCTCGCATGTTCTTACACCAAAGGCTAACAATAATGAGACTTTGCACTTCTCTCCCGGTTCAATTTCATGGTTTTTTTGTGTGTGCGAGTACGAAAATTGCTGGAAAAAACAGACAGCCTGAAAGTATGAGTGTGTAGAATTAAGTTGTGTTTACAAAAAGACACACACAGATTAAAACATACTTTTTATGAAGTCCTTATTCATACATAACAAGAAGCCAGCTGAAATCATACTAATGTATACATTGATATTTTCATTTAACCTTTCCCAATCCACAAATTTAGTTCACCATTTGGTGTCGTCCTTGTATTTTTCAAAGTACATCTTTAAATAAAGATTAGTAACTGTTTATACATTTCAGTTGTAAATTTATACCATTTAACCGTCAGAATTTCAGTAACAAATTAAATGCCTTTTTTTTTTGCTTTTGAAGAGTAATTGTATGAACATGCATATTTATATCCTAATTTGCATATTGTATGCATAGATTTCTTCTAATTTACATCCTAATGAAGTATGTTAAGTTATTGGAGTTTTTCTTGACTGCAGAGATTGTTAAATCTTGATCTTAAATCAGACTTTCCTTCACCAGTAATTTATCAATATTACAGTATTGTGAATTGTAAATGTTTTAAAAGAAATGAGGCCGTTAACAATATACGAGTTCTTGCAAAATCATGGTTGTCGTGGACATAATGTAAAGTTTTGTAAAAAAAAGAAAAAAAAAAGGAAAAGGGTATTCGTATATCTGTTGTAATACTGCTGCTTGTTCAAGTATTGACTGTGTGGGACAGTCAGGGTATATGTATGGTGAAAGATATAATCACAAGACAGCCGCAGTAGAAACCATAGCTGCTATGTATGTAGTCCCATAGTGTCAACATTTACAGACCCATATTCTAAACAGCTAACGTGGCTGGTAATATAGCCGATATGTACCCCATAGTTTCATAGTTTACAGACTCATATCCTAAACATAGCTAACGTGGTTGGTCACATAGCTGATATGTACCCCATAGTTTCATAGTTTAGAGACCCATATTCTAAACATAGCTAATGTGGGTGGTCATTTAGCTGATATGTACCCCAAAGGTAGAACATTTACTGACTCATATTCAAAATATAGGTAATGTGGCTGGTAATATAGCCGATATGTACCCCATAGTTTCCAGATAGTTTCATAGTTTACAGACCCACATTCTAAACACAGCTAATGTGGTTGGTCGTATAGCTCATATGTTCCCCATAGGTGCAACGTTTACAGACTCATATTCTAAACAGCTAATGTGGTTGGTCATACAGCCGATATGTACCCCATAGTTTAATAGTTTACTGACCCATATTCTAAACATAGCTAATGTGACTGGTTATATTTTGTTGTCGGTAATGTAAACATAAGGTAGTATCTAGTCCAAGGGAATTATTGCTTGTATTTATACTACCAAGGTATGTACTTATTTACAAATAAGTACATGGGAGGTAATGACAAAGCAGTAATTAACCCGTAGACTTTCATCAAATTATGCATCTTAAGGCAGTCAAAAAGTTGACATATACAGACTTTTCTGTGCGGGCTATCATAAAGTTGAGCCAAACGCGAACATACAAAATGTTTTTGCAGCAAACAGATCTGAAATATGATCATTCATCAAAAATGTAAGCCAACAAATTTGTTGAATTCTGCTAAATTTGGCAACGTGTGCATATGCAACTCTAACATAATCAGAGAAAAAAAAACTAACATTTAAAACCACATACGTAGTAACTGAAAGTTTAGAAACTTTTCAAAAAAGAGACTGATTTTAAGCAATATGCAAGGTATATAGAGAAAAAATAGAACGAGGTAGAATAGTTGAGAAAAACAAGAACATGTATTGTATTCATCTATGGGTTTTTTTGTGATTAGACAACCAGATTGCCATACTAAGTAATTGTTGGTGATTTAAATGATCGAACTACCGGGTGAAATTTTAAACTGAATTATTCTAAGTGATATGTGATGATTTGTGCAATGCGAACTGTAAACCCCAGATAGTGTAGCTTGTGCAGCCAATTTGAAATGTTCATTTTATGTGGTGTTATTGTGTTGTTTACCCACTGAAGAATTGGAAATGAACTCCAATAGTCCACTTAAAATAGTAATTCTGACATTTTTCTTGCGTGAAAACCAGGTTGTTGTAAATACAGTATAGTTGCGAACCTTTAAGACTCTTTAGATAAAATACTTTGAAGTGAGTGGTGTATGTAGTAACACAGTGTCATCCATTTCAAAAAGTGCGTAATTGTTCACATTTTTTTTTTCAGTGTTCGGTATTACTTTCTTTATGTCATGGCAGTATTTCTAAGGTACAGAGAATTCTAAAACAGGTTTTAAATTAATAAATAACATGCAAGAGTTATGAGTCCGCTTCTATAAAGTGCTGGTTTGAGTTTTGAAAAAAAAAAAATCTAACATGTAGATACAAGAATCATATCGGAGGTGCCCGTTCTAGACTTTCTAGTGCATAATTTGAGGCCAATATGTATTTATTTATGTTAAGTAGATTGATGAGTTATATGCAAATTGAAGATTCATTATCAATGGAGAATATGTATTGACTTCAAACCAGTCAATTTTCTGGTTCCAAGATGCATTGCGCGAGGGGACATCGCTTATGTTGTTACATTTAGTCTTGTTTTGTCTTTATTATGTTTTGAAATAACATTTCTATTGTGAAATGATGGAAGGACATGTTGAGCTCTTTAATTATGAGTGATTTTATAGAACAAAGACTAAACGCCATAAATGACAGAGGGATTTTACGGTTGAACCCAGGGTAGAGTCAGGTGACAACCATCCCCCTGAGTATCGTGTGCAAACCCCTCTGTGCGTACACAATATATGGCATTGTATGGAGAGATGCGCAATGCATCTTGGAACCGGCAACAGGTCTGTTGTTCTAAGTGGCACCTACGTTATCATCACTTTCCAGGTTACACTAAGGTATCAGCAAACTGATCTTTCTTCTTGGGAGGGATGGGGGGGGGGGGGGGGGGAGTAATTAATTTTTTAGTTTCTATTAAAACAAGTTTTCAGTAGCAAAAAAAGTGGTTTATTTATAATAGAACTGGTTTCTACCACAAAGTTTGAATTTAATTTAGCATCAAACACATGACTACTACCTTTTGTCAAGTTCTTGGATGACAAAGTCAAAATTTGTACGAGTACTTTCAAGTGTCTTACTATGTGTATCTTGGCCTTTGGGAACGATATCAAAACTGTGTACATAACCTCGAAATAATACATCTAATTTGTCACACACTAGGAGGAAACTTTACTTCACAAAGAGTTTTTAAACGTTTCAGTTTTTGCATGGAACCTCTGGTTAAAATCGATATGTACCAATGAATGTATCAATATTATTGTGTATAAGGAAAGAAAAACAGTGGTGAAGTTTGGTACTAGAAATATTCCACTAATTAATGTTGTCTGAATGTGAAGACTGGCAATAAATAAATGATATCACTGTATTAAACAAATTAATATGCTGTGTATCAGTTTTCCGTTATTTCATATCGTTGACCTTGGTGTAGAGAATGCCAGGGAAAATTTGATATATTGAATGCCAACATGTGTGTGTCCCAGTTGTCTAAGCTCCTGGTGCTATCAGAAGTGCGCCCTCTATGTTGAGTGTTATAAACATGTATATATTCATACAAGAACCACAATGAAAATATTATTACATCGCAACATATTTAAAACATTTAGATAAGAAAGATCTAAAAAATGGTAGAAAGAGTCCACTTTTAATAGGATATTGGCAAAGTGGTTGGTTTGTGTGTGTGTGTGTGTGTGTGTGTGACTCCAAAGCCACCAAACATTGCAATAACATTACAGTAATAGATATAGTCAACAAAAATACTTTCATTAGTGCACATTCATTAAGATTACAAGTTCATAAATTCACGTGGAAATGAAGGTAAATAGACTTTGTGAGAATAATTGTCAATTTCACAAACAAGTTCTATTATATGTATATTTCAGAATACATCACACGTATTTGTCGAGTGCACACGTCCTATGAAAGAAGTCAATTCTAAAAAAAAATTGTCTTTCTTGAAATAAAGACTAAAACTAATCATTGTATGTAAATCACATGAGTTGTGAAGTTATTCCACAAGACAAACTGGACTAGGTGAAGTACTATGAGCTTCCAACCATAATCAGAATGAATTTATTATTTGCAGCTGTCGGTGGCCACTAGGTGGCAGTGTGATCAGGCCTGATGATATCCTGGGATGCGTTCGATTTGTACAATCATAATCATGATTTATCAATCACAATCATGATTGGTAATCATCGCAATCATGATTTCGCATTTGATAATTACCAATCACAATCATGATTGGTAATCACAGTAATCATGCCTTGAACCATGACTGACGTGATTACAAGATGGCAGACAACGTAATATCATTGCGACGATTGTGCGCACATGGCTAATGGCAAGTTAGAAATGACAGAAAACAATACGTAAATAAATTGTGTTCGATCAGATTGGTAATTTGATATCATTGTAATCATTTTGACGATGTAGAAATCACTTAATTTATAAGAAATGTGTGGAACTTTTTCAAATGTTCACGTAAATAATCATGATCGTGATTGCATGTTCCCAGAAATGAAATCATATTGATCACAATCATGATTGTGCAAATCGAACACACCTCTGATAATCAGGGTAGGTTGGTATTTGTAAATGCTATACTATAGGATGGAGTCATTATGAGTCACTGAAAATTGAAATTACAATTACAATTACCAAGATATTTCCAAATACAGTGACTTATCGTTAAAGGCCAAGGTTTCAATCCTTGGTTTTTGCAGTAGTGCTATCTTATTAACTTTTTCCTTAACTCTGCTACATATCTGTTTTTTACATCGAACTTAATCCTTGTCTGAATTGGGCATTTAAAAGCCAAGGTAATTAACCCTTAGAATACAAAGTACTCTAGGCCCACTAAACTTTCCCTTTACACAAAAAGAATCTTAATTCTGTACAATAATTCACAAAACTTGAGGAAATCAAAATATTTTAAAATCAAATGCCAGACTAGTGAAATATCAAAATATATGAATGAAGCTACAAAGTGTAAAGACACCTCTGTACACTGCAATAGTGAAATGATTTGCCTGGTGCCAGGACCCTCACTGCTAATGCTATAGCAGTATACACACTGAGTGTGACATACTATACTAAAGGGTTAAAACATAGTTTGATTCAGCCAATCTAATTTTTGTAAAATTTTCATTTGTACAAACATTTTAAACTTAGTCTCACTCACTCAATTTGACAAGAATGAGAAGACAAATTCCACTATCAAGAAAATAGAACAAACATAATATGTCTTCATTTGTACATTGTTCCTGCCAACTGGTTTATTAAGGGATCTCGTACGGCGAAAAAAAAAAATAAGTGTGTGTTTCTGATAACATGGCCTCAGAAAATAGGGGAGGTAGGTCAAGATTTTATTTTAGTTTAGTTCACTTTTTTAATTGTTTTTATTTTTGATTCGACCCAAAAACAAACAAAATGTCGATCAGAATACCCCTTCTGTGATAGTTTGATGAAATATGTACAGACATCACTGTGAAAGAAAACAGACATGCATGATGGTCAAGAAGGCAAAGAATTTGTTATCTTTTTGTTTTAAATGTTTATAAAATGTTTAGGGTCAGAGGTTAAAACTATGTCGGATTATTGAAAACAAACAATTTTTTTTATTTTGCCTAACAGTATGCCCTCTCAACAAATTTGATGCGCCACAGATGCATGTCAATTTACTTGTGACTCGACTCATCAAAATATGGTATTCCCCTGTCTATTACTGTGTGGTGACTAGTAATTTTAGTCATAATCAGTTTGACTCAAAACAAAACAAAATTTATGTCTTTCATTGGAGGATAAAATATCAAAACATTTCAAAAAAAAAATTATTTTAATATTAAAAAAATCAACGAAATTGTTTTAAAAAGTTCAAATTTAAAATCTATACTAGAATAAAACTTTTTCCTACACTACACTTGTGAATGTTTCCATACTGCTTAGACTTTCAGCTCATTATTTCAAAATCATTTTTTTTCCATATTTTTCTATTTATTGTATTCTATACAGTTTTGCATATTACCAGTAGAAGGCTCACTCTGTGTTGTGTTTCTAAAAATGTTATTTGGCATTTACTTGGAAAACACAGTGATCTGTAAATCTTTGCTGTGTAAAGCTAGTTATTTGGAGATATAAGTTATCAATGAAGAAATCTATTGGGGAATAATTCTAATTATCTGTGAGTAAAGCAGTATGTCATATATATCATATACAGCTAAACTATATATTGTACTATTTCTGGATGCAAATATTACATTGTTCAGTTATTATCAAACTGGTTTAATTAAAAGTATGCGAGGCCTGTAGACCTGTATACCATAGTATGAATTAATGGCACAGACACAGACACACAGACAGACACACACACGACACAGACATGCACACACACACACACACACAGAGACAGCGACAGACAGACAGACACACACACACACACACACATAGTAATAATGTAAATGAATTGTCAATCTTAAGTTGATGCTAAAAAAACAGTACAGCATTTAACTTTGTGCTAAAAAACAGTGCAGCATTTTACAGTTTGAAAGACTAGTGAAGATATATAATAAATGCAGTATTCATGAGTACAACTTTGTGACACACACTAACGTGTAAATGCTAAAATAGTGGACGGAATAACTACAAATTTACCGGTCTTCCAATTCTAAAACAAATTGACAAAAAATTCCTCTATTTTTTTTTCATTAAACATTTCAGTATACACATGATAGGTGCAGACACAGCCATAAAAATACAGTCACTTTGATGTGAGCCCGTAATTGAATAGCGCCACCAAGAGGTGGAATTGGCAAACTCAAACTGAACTGCACATTGGTGGTATTAATTTTTTGGTTTGCAGGATCTCAAGTGTACTGGTAGTCTGTCTGGTAGGAAGGTACGTCCACAGTTAGGGCACGGTACCAGGTTGGCTTGTGATGCCTTCCAGGCAGCTTCATTGATAGCATCAAGGTTGTATGACCCACCAGTACCACCTGTTATAATAAATAAAAAATAACAAAAGAAATATTAAAATTTGGAGATAACATTAGTCCAACAACTTCTGATAAGAATTTTGTGAATAAAAAGAAAATCTAAAAATCAAATTGATTTTTTGGGTTCACACCCAAAAGTCACCATCCTTAGTGCAATCATGATTTCAACCTGTTACTACACAATTTACAGATCAGTTTGCTCCCTTATTAACATCTAAAATATCTAATCATTGCTATTTTAACAATTTTCAGTGAATAGATTGTGGTTGTTTGATTGAAAAACAATACTACAATTACAAACTAGTGTTACAGAAGTTTGAACATCATTACATGGTGACATTCAAAACGAAGCTTTCACTCAAGATTCAAACTTGACACCACACTACCTACAATGTACAGATAATATCACTAATTGACAGATACAATGTCTTTTCATAAGTAACTGCATGACCAATTTTTAATGAATATATATTTTGTTACTTGAAAAAAATGTCTCAGTTGCAGCTAGAGCAGGTTTAAAGTGATTATTCTTTTTTCTTTCTCTTACTCCTCTACAGCGAATATCATTATATGTAGTATCAGACAACTAAGTTTACCTTTGACCATTCTGACTTCTGGTTTGATAGGTTCTGGTCTCCGTAACTCACGAGGGAGCTGGTCATTCTGAATGTGCCATTTTTTAAGACATTGAGGTTCATGGATAGAGATAGATTTGGAACCAAATTCACGTCCACATAAATAGCACACCACAGTGGGAGGGCGCCGCATAACAGGTGTTTTACTTGGTGCTGGAGTCTAATAATGTTCAAATGAAACATAAGTATTAGAATAATAAATATTGCACAGTTGTACCAGGTATTGTTCCAGCCATGTCATGAGGTTGTGTGTATTTGCTCTGTGGCATAAAGCAGGTAAATTAAACATATTATGGGTATATACAAAGACAATTGCAGATCACATATGTTAGACTGTATCATTACATTACTTATCAATTTGTATATCCATTTTGAAATGGCATCATCACTTTACGTACTCACAAGGAAATGATGTCATCAGTTTGTGTGGTTAAATTTAAAATGGCAATATCATCAGTTTTTGTACTCACAAAATAATGATATCACCAGCTTATGTAGTCACAATGCAATATCACCAGATTGTGTACTCACAAAGGAATGATATCACTAGATTGTGTACTCACAAAGCAATGATATCACTAGATTGTGTACTCACAAAACAATGATATCACTAGATTGTGTACTCACAAAGCAATGATATCACTAGATTGTGTACTCACAAAGGAATGATATCACTAGATTGTGTACTCACAAAGGAATGATATCACTAGATTGTGTACTCACAAAGCAATGATATCACTCGATTGTGTACTCACAAAGCAATATCACTAGATTGTGTACTCACAAAGGAATGATATCACTAGATTGTGTACTCACAAAGGAAAGATATCACTAGATTGTGTACTCACAAAGCAATGATATCACTAGATTGTGTACTCACAAAGCAATGATATCACCAGATTGTGTCCTCACAAAGGAATGATATCACTAGATTGTGTACTCACAAAGCAATGATATCACTAGATTGTGTACTCACAAAGCAATGATATCACTAGATTGTGTACTCACAAAGCAATGATATCACTAGATTGTGTACTCACAAAGGAATGATATCACCAGATTGTGTCCTCACAAAGGAATGATATCACTAGATTGTGTACTCACAAAGCAATGATATCACTAGATTGTGTACTCACAAAATGATATCACAAATGATAATGAATCTATTCTATGCCACTCCTTTATACACAATTAAGACATTGGAAATTAATTATTTCAAATCATTGAGTTCTTGCAATACATGTATAATGGTATTCTCAATGAATGTGCCTTACTGTATTCATACAACGCTGGAAAACTCAGATATTGAATATTGGTGTCATGGCAACAGTATAATAATACAGAAGTGTAAATACATCTCTAGTTATTCAAGATTCAAACTCCTCAAGACATATAACATTAAAGCGTTGATGAATGTTGCAGTGTAACCATAGCAACAACAAACACTGGTGTAACTCTTCTGTTGCTACTAACTATTTATGTGCTCATAAGACCTAACATAATATTTAGTGACCATATAAGAAACACTGCCTGGTTATCAATTCAGGTGTAAATATTGTTAAACGTACACAACATGTGTCTGTAATGTCTGGAATATAATAGTTAGGCTGTCTAGAGGTAAAGCCAGCAAACAGACAGTTTGACAAAACTAGTTAACCTGAATAGGCGAAACCCTTGGTCTGATATTTCAAAAATAGATATTATTTGGTAAACTGACAATCACATATTTTGAAAGTGTGATGTGGAAACCCTATTTTAAAGGCCATTTTTGTCAAAACGTTATATCCTTCAAGTCTGACCTAGTTTTGTCATTTACAATTATACTAGTACCATCAGCTGTTAATGGCTACATTTCATTGCTAATTGTGACAAGGAATGTGTTCAATGTACATACCAAACAAAAGCCTTGTAATAAATTTGTCATTTTATGTTCTTTTTTTTTCTCATTTAGGATTAGGTAATCTACACATAAATGATACAAAATATTGTAATGTTTTAGATTGTGTTTTTTTGGATTTGTGGGTTTATTTATTTTTTTATTTTTTTTATTTTTTTATTTTTTTTTTGGGGGGGGGTTGTTTTTGTTCTTTTTGTTGGTTGGGGGGGGGGGGGGGGGTTGAGGGCTCTTTCAGTTTCAAATTTATTTAGATGACTATTGGTAAGAACAATTCCTGATGACTAACTCAAAAAAAAAATTGCTGAGAGTTATTTCAAAGTTATCCAAAAATTATTTTTTGTCAAAAATAGAATTAATCGCTACATGCGACATGTCAATGTAATGCAGATTTATTTGCTGCTTATTCAATTTAATCAAATACCATTTTTTTTATTGGTAGTTTTCTTGAACTTTCTAGAATTTTGAGTGAATAGACGAACCATGTTGGCTGTCAATAGGCAGAGTGTTATGTTCAATAAAGAGAAGAGAATGCTTTACAAATTTCAGCTATGGGCTTTTTGAAAATGACAATGAGAGTAGACAAACTGTCTGAGTTGTCAGTTCCGATTCACCTTTATTGAGTTTGAGGGAGTGGTGGACAATTTCAACAAAAAGTACTGTAAGGTGTCTTGCCATTTTTTCACACAAGAACTTTGTCAATTGTATTTTGTTGTAGTCTTGGAACAGCATGCAATGCATACAGTAGTACATAATATGTGTGTGTGTGTGTGTGTGTGTGTGTGTGTGTGTGTGTGTGTGTGTGTGTGTGTGTGTGTGTGTGTGCATGCATGTATACATGAGTGCGTGAGTGTCTGTCTGTCTGTCTGTCTGTCTGTCTGTATGTATGTATGTATGTATGTATGTATGTATGTATGTATGTCTATGTTTGTATGTATGTATGTATGTATGTATGTATGTATGTATGTATGTATGTATGTATGTATGTATGTATGTATGTACATATAAACTTTCTGTTAACTTAGTTGTCAACCTGTGTAGAAATATGAATACAATGAAATGCAAACTTACTGTTTTAGCTTTGTTGTCAGTTTTAGTATAACCCTGAGTACGCCCTTGTCCATCCCTCTTTGGAGCAGCTCCGGTTTTTGGTTTACAGCTCCTTAGATGGACAGCAATCCTGTCCGGATTAAAGGTTCTTCCACAATTTGGACAAGGCACAAGATTATCCTGAGCTGCCTTCCATGCAGCATCATTCATATCTTGGATGGAAGCACCTCCTCCTCCTCCTGGCAAAGCTTGTGGTTTTTTCGGAATTGGTCTTCTCTGTTCTTTAGGAAGTTTATTATTCTCAATCTTCCATTTTTCCAAACACTGAGGTTCATGAATCGAAATTGATTTGGTTCCGAATTCTCGACCACATATATAGCATACTACAGTGCGGGGTCTGGCAGGACC
This sequence comes from Glandiceps talaboti, assembly GCF_964340395.1. NCBI lineage: Eukaryota > Metazoa > Hemichordata > Enteropneusta > Spengelidae > Glandiceps > Glandiceps talaboti. The sequence goes on along the minus strand of NC_135560.1, from coordinate 10,197,502 downwards.
AGCTGTTTTCAAAGTTACAGTTTTGGGACGTTCCATTGGCTGTGGGGTATTTGGACCACTCTTTTTCTGACCCTGTGAAGTCGCCATGTTTCCTTTACTTACAGATTTGACACCTCCAGGTTTGGGATGACAACCTTTTTGATGGATTGGTAGCCTATCTGGAGCAAACGTACGTCCACAATTCACACATGGTACATACCGTGTTTGCATTGCTTGGAATGCTGCATCATTGTAATCAAGGCCGTAACTTCCAGAACCACCTACGGCCTGTGGTTTTGCAGGTAGTGGACGACGAAGATGCTTGGGGAGTTGTTCTTGTTCTTTCTTGAACTTTTCAATACAGTTAGGCTCATGTATGGAGATCGACTTTGATCCAAACTCCCTACCACAAATGTAACAGACCACCATTCTTGGTTTTTGGCCAGATACTCTGCTTGGGTTCTTCCTGACTGGTGTTTTGGGTCTTGATGTCATTGCTGGACCAGCTCCTAAGTGTATCTTTCCTTGTTGTCGTGGAGCTGTCTGAGGTGCTCCGTTGGCATATTGGCTTTGATCTGGGGAAACACCTTCAATTGTGACTGAGGATCGTTTGGCCATCGTGACACTGCTTGGTCTTGATAAAGTTGCAGTGGTTGGTCTTTCTATAGTTTGCGACCCTCGTCTCTTATCACTCGGCATTGGCGGAGCATGACAATATCTTTCATGTTGCTTGATTCTATCAGAGAAGAAGGTTCTGCCACAGTGTTTGCATGGAATCAGTTGGTTTTGTGCACTCTGATAGGCTTTCTGATTAAACCGGTTGATATCCTTGCTGGTATTGCCTCCAATACCTGGCAAAAGTTGTGGTTTCTGTGGAACGGGTCTTCTATGGGATTTTGGCAATTGTTCATTTTCTGCATGCCATTTTTTCAAACACTGTGGCTCATGTATGCCTATAGACTTTGTACCAAACTCACGTCCGCAAATGTAGCAAATAACAGTAGTCGGTTTGTAAGCTGTGGCACCAGGCATTTTGATGTTGCTTGGTACAGAATGTAGATCTAGGTATTAAATTACTTTATATGAAATTGTGAATTCAGTTGTCATGTATGGCAATCTTCTATATGCATATATGCAATATTGAAAAGTCTCTGTAGCCAGGAAAATCTTCACAGGCTTGGTAGTTGAACAAATAAAACAAATATTTTGTCTTTGTCTTCAGTTGAAATCTGTGAAGTGGATATTGAAATATGCTTGAAATAAAACAAACTTGAACTTAACTATAGTTTTAAATATTGCCTCTGTGTCATGTTTATAAATGTGTATTGTCCTGCATTAGAAAGTGCGGGGGGGGGGGGGGGGGGGGGGTCATTTTCACCACATCACTAAGTGAGTACTCATGTACGTACACTGATTAATAACATGGAGGTTATGTGTGTGTGATCTGTTCAGTGCACTAATACAAAGAGTTTTTGGTTCAGTTGAGCTGGGTCCCTCCCTCATGGTACGAAAGTGTACTCTGGCTACTTTGTCACATTGTGTTGTTTTTGTTTACAATAAACAAACAAACAAGTCAGCAACAAAGAAGGGTATATTACAGCATATATGCACATGAGGTACAGCACACCATATCAACTTAATATCAATATCACTGTTTCTAGGCAACAACCAGCAAAATAAATTGTTTCTAATCCTAGATATTCCCTTGAGATATTGACTCAATAAAACAATAACTTAGCTGAGACAGTTCGTGGAAACTGACAATTTTTGTTTTAAAAATAACCAGAAAACAATGTTATAGGTCCTTCGTATTACAATGTGTTCTAACGTTTACAGCTATCGGCAAATCTATTTCTATGTGTTTATCTTTCGAACGCCACACACAAGGGATTATTATACGCATGTACTTTACAACATCATGGGGCACAAATGTCCTGACATCCACAGATACTGTTTCAATAAACTTACCTGTAATACACATATTCCGTGTGATTTCGCTTCGAAATCTAATAACTAGTGTTTCTCACGACCTTACCGACAAGCCAACTGGATAAAATATACTTCAAGTCAAGTGTTTTCAGCTCGGTTTTTCAGGTGAGTTCTCGAATCACCGCGTCAAAAGACCTCTCACGTCATAGTTGTATTGTGTTTTGACGTGTATTGACTGCCCTGAAAAGGTCGAGATATAAAAAGAGAGGCCATACACCACAAGCTACGTTATGCCTATTAGCTTGACGTGGGCGCCCTGCCTAGAAACGCCGTGTAAACAGTTCGGAAACTAATTATGCGGTCGTTTACCTCTCTACCACTATCGCCATTTTATTGTGTTGCCCTTGTCTCCATAGAAATGTTTCCACTTCTCTCCTATGGGGGCGCCATTCGTACATCTCCTGCATCTCCAGCTCCAGCTCCCCGGCTCCAATAAATAGATTCGTTAGTGGTCTGAGCCCCAACCCAGCAGCCACTGTTGTCAAACCTGTCGTCATAAGTTAATATGTTTCTAGATCTTTGTGTTTGTGAGTAGCCTGGAATTCGAAGTAACTACTTTCACCAGCCCTTCCGACACAACAGAGACTTGATGTGGTTGGTTCTTGAAAAAAAATATCGGTGTCAAACCCTCCCACTGGCACCGAAGGTATAAACTTGCTGATGATTCTCGAAGAAACTGTGCGTATGCCCCCACACCGTCAGTGAAGTGAAAACTGTCTCGACCTTTTCAGGGCAGTCAATATATCGTCACTTCAATAAACTGTACCCCATCTTACCCCCTTGAAATAGATCCTAGCGACTTACTAAAGCTGGGTAGAGTGCAACATGCCTTGACATTCAATGTAAATGCCCTCGCATGCAAGGTGTGCGATATCATCATGAAGTTGTACATGTAATTAATGATGTGATTTTGTTCGGTTCAGAGGGCTTCCTGATATGTGTAAATAAACTTGCCGTTTACTACTGGAACGACAGTGATAAAGAAGCACAGTTTTTCAACCGGCTTTACTGTCATGACGTCATCATTAAAGCGAGGAACTTACTTTGTCGTGTTAATGTTGCAATGGTCGTTGTTATAGTTGCCAGAGCAAAATGGTACCGTTTCTATGGGTGCAGTCATGGTTGCTATGCTTTTTTGATCACATCACTTTTAGGGACCGGACAGAATTTACGGCAGGGGGGGGGGGGGGGGCTGGGGAGAAATTGGGGGGGGGCCATGAAAAAAATGGGAGGCTTGAAGGGGGGGCCATGAAAATTCTCATGGTTTGAAAGGGGGGGCCGCGAAATATTTTGTCATTGAAAAAAATGAATATGTTAGAAAATTTAGCATTGCATGAGATAGCACTTGATGTCGCCTTTAATATTGAATGTCTACACTTTCATTTATGTATTAAAATGGAAGTGTGTACGTTTGTATGTACCTATTTAGTGAAGCATAAAAACACTACTCAAGATTAATTTGATACACCCTGAATTACTCTTATATACTCCAAGTTGTTCACACACACACACACACACACACACACACACACACACACACACTTACACACACACATATGTATACATACATACATACATACATACATACATACATACATACATACATACATACATACATACATACATACATACATACATACATACATACATACATACATACATACATACATACATACATACATACATACATACATACATACATACATACATACAAACATACATACATACATACATACATACATACATACATACATACATACATACATACATACATACATACATACATACATACATACATACATACATACATACATACATACATTTTAGCACTGTGGAAACAGGTTCAGTGTGTAATTACCATCAAGGATCCATATGTATATATATATATATATATATATATATATATATATATATATATATATATATATATATATATATATATATATATATATATATATATATTTAACTCGGTGAGTATCAATCTGCTAAGATAGTGCTCTATACCGCAGTGGCAGAGCGTAATAATATATATATATATATATATATATATATATATATATATATATATATATATATATATATATATATATATATATATATATATATATATATATATATATATATATATATATATATATGGTAATATACTAGCATAGGACCTGTAATTTATGTGATTAAAAAGTGACCTTTTGGTGAAAAATGTAAATACAAAAACGTCTGGCCAGATTAATTTAGATAGGTGTTTTATTTCTTTCCTTGACACTATTCTTGAGTTTCACTCTCAGACTCACTAGAGTCTGAAGATGTGAGGCAAGACTTGTCTTTCTTTCTATCTAAAACCAGTGAAATTAAACTATTTCCCTGCTCAGCATCATCAAATGCATCTATCTGTACTAAATATTGTAAAGCATTTAGATGTCTGCGTGGTGTTAAGTGTTTTTTCATCAGTGACTTTGCACTAACTTTGGTAGTTGCCTTCTGCCCGTATTTTCCTACAACCTTATCCACTTTATATATATTCAAGATTATGAATAAAGGGATTGTATTGCAAAGGCTATTCATCATTGACACTGCACTTCAAGCTTAATGTGAATGGTTTAGAAAACTGTGAGTAATACTCATCTGATCACTGTACAGTGTATTGAATACAATTCTGAATTTGCTGTCCCCATCATGAAGTCACAAATGCCTGACACTATAGGTTTAAATATGTATGGTTTTGGAACTGAAAGCATATTGATTACATCTAAGTATTCCACAACATTCTGAATTTCTTTGCACTTTCATGAAGTCACAAATGTCTTACATTTACATGTGTATTGGTAATGCATTTGGTGTAGGAAAGTGAAAGCTATATTTGTCAGACCTCAGTGTGCATAAAATCCTTAGTTTGCTAGCACTTCATGACATCACAAATGTCTGACATTAGATAGTTATTGTGTTATGAGTATAAATAGATATTTGAATACACTATGTAGGTGATGTGATGTCCCCACTACAGTTTTTCACAAATCACGCATGTGAATGTGTGTTTACTCTGTGTCTGTGTTTCTGTGTATGTATCAGTGAATGACATTTAAAACCACCACATCAAATGCCTTGGTATTAAAGTGATGACTACTTATGGTGTCTAGTTGGGAAATAAACAAGATTATACCACATGTGTATGATTACATGTATGGTCAAAATGTTTTATTTTGTTTTGTTTTCTAAAAAACTTCCTCTACAACTACTAAGTTGTTTGGGCTGAAATAGTAACATAATAGTAGTACCAAAAGAAATATTACAGTTGTGCTACAGTAACAAAAAAAAATGTACTCTTTTTAGTTATTGTAGGGGGCAGGATATTGTGCACTTTTTTTCTTTTTTCTCTTTTTTTTTTTGGGGGGGGGGGGGGGCCATGAATTTTTTATACTTTTGAAAGGGGGGGGCTGTGAAATTTTGGTCACAGTGGATGGGGGGGGGGGGGCAGGAAAAAAACCAAGTCAGAGATAATTTCTCCCCAGCCCCCCCCCCCCCTGCCGTAAATTCTGTCCGGTCCCTTAGAGAATACTGGCACGTCCGCGCGTCCCGCGTCAAATATCACAATTAACAATTAAACTAAATTTGCATAGCAAGTTTCTCGTTTTGCGTAGATCATTTCACCAAGATGTTTTTTACTTGATGGTGTTCTCTTGTAAATGATTGGTGGAATTATTGCCTTAGGCCTAAATTTGGGGATCTTCAGAGATAATAGATAACACAGTCGATACAACATTATGTGGTTAAATAATTTTTAAAAATGCCCATTATTTTCTTCTACTTTCTTTAATTTACCATAGAGTTTGCATGGCGAGTTCAGAACGGTACGCCACAGCTAGTGGTCTCAGATTTAAATGTGCGTTCAAACACCTGATCTCAACAGATAGACGCCCGCACCGCCCAATATACCCCAAGGCGATTACACGAGGAAAAACGAAAGTCAGCTGTCATCACCAGTATTAACGTTGAGGACATACACATTCACAAATAAATAACCATAATGGCGATGGCGGAAAGGTGTGAAGATCGATTCTACCTGTATTTCGTGATGCTTTAGTTTAGAAATATGTTTTTAAACTGAAAAAACCAACAGTATAATGTAGCTGATCACCATGTTTGTATTTGATTCTTTTGTAGCCCGCAAGATTCATCAAGTGTCGGTAGAGACGGGCTCGACAGTAGATCTTCGACGCCGCACAGTTTCACGCTACCGGAGTCGTATCACCGCAGCATAAGACGGCCTCGGCCGAAGTAAGTAAATATATTTATGATTGTAACAAGGACCCGATCTATTTGTTCGGGTAGGGCATGCAAACCCATTAACTGAAAATTTGATACACTATATATACATTTTTTTTATTTGCTACTGGTTTTACGTGCTATCCTTCTACCGAAGTACGTGCTGGTACGGGTTGTTTGAAGAAAATGTGGGCCATTAATTTGCAATGCAATGGAAAATCATGTCAGGAAATTTTCAAATCATGGAGAAACCATCTTTTTAAAAATGTGATAAACGTTGTCGGTTTAGAAACGTGGGAATTTTATTTGGCAAACTCGATCGATCATCACAGGTTGTTTTGTATGTGGAAGGGTTTATACAGCTACACACCGATGGTCGATCGAGAGCCGTTACGGACTGAATATGTGTGTGTGAAAGTGTAGCGTCTTTACATTATGCGATGTCAACAAAAGGCAGAACTGTGTATTATGAATATACAAGTTGCGTACTGCAAAGCATTGGACCGTAGACAACCCACTGGGATGATTTCTCCTCCCTGCTATTGTCTGTGGTTAGACCCGCTTTCAATTTCAATAGGCAAAGCCCGGTCGTGATTGCAACTGGTGATTGTTTTCAATGCGAAAGTCGTCAATCGGCTAGACTTTGTTTGAGCCCGAGGAAGTGAATCAGCTGTCCTTTCCTGACATCGTGACAAGTCGAGAGAACTACGAACAAAGTTCCTTTGAAAAGTGTACTTGCACTTTCATAGGTGTTAAAATTAGCAGGCAAGGCACAGAGTTTTGTAGATAACCCGGTGACTTGTCCATTTTCAGACCGGCATAACAGGTTCTGCCTGAGAAACATTGAATAAGGAACACTTTGAAAAAAATCTACAGCATACTTCACTGCTAATGTTTTGCGGACTTGGCCAGACTGTACCTTTTGTGCGAGAACAAGTAGCAAAAACAAGCACTATTGTGGTGCGTTCAATAGACGAAATGAGAAACCATTGCAATTATAGAAGGCCTTTTTTCACCCGGTGACAGTGCTGTTTGTCAAAATGGCATGCAACAACATTCTGAGCACCTATCCCTAGGGAAAAATAATGGTCAAATTTTACCGCAGTGACTGATTTTGATAATATCAACTGAATGAGACTCTAAGATCTGTTCTTAAGTCTCTGACTGAATAGGAGAAGAGGAAGAATGTAGTTAGGATAGAATCCAGACTTTGTTATTGTATTTCAAAAACAAATATTCCTTATTCTGTAAATGCCACCCACAAAAAATACACTCTCCAAGGCACTTGAACCAACAAAAATTTTAAAACGTTTCTTGAATCACAGCAACATATGGTCATAATAGGAGGGGGGGTGTACTAGGACATATAGTCACTTTACTCAGCATGGAGGAAAAATGAAAAATGTCTGTTTGATAAATACAAGAATTTCCCTCCAAAAGTAACAACTTAGTGAACTAATCAAATTTCAGCTCAGATTGCAAAGACTCGGGTCAACATTGCATGGGTCGTATTACATGAGAGTATTTTTTTTTTTGAAGTGTTCGTTCAGGAAACAGTATTTCATTTATTGTAAACAAATTTGAAATGAAATGTGGCGAGATCGGTACCTGAGACCCCATTTTCGACTTTCATCTCACTTTTACAAAATGCCAATATCCAATGAATACTCAAACAAAACATATTTATTTTGGAAGCAACTTTGTACACAAGAGGTGGTTAAATATAGACAAAGCAGTGTAGAAACCAAGACTCTGTTTTTATTTGAATTTATTAGTAACCAAAAAATTATGTCATTTATATATTAATGTATTTACTGAGGAAGCAAATTTGTACACAAGAGATGGTTAAATATAGACAAAGCAGTGTAGAAACCAAGACGCTGTTTTTATTTGAATTTATTAGTAACCAAAAAATTATGTCATAATGTCATTTACATATCATATTTGAATTTTCAGCGACAGATATACCAGTTATTAAGCATAATTTGATGTAATAGCTGGAATCATATATTTTAGTACATTTCAATTTAAAACACAAATAACCACCCGAGATCAGAAAGTTATGGCCTTTGCCCCTTTAAGTCAAATGGTTCTCACAATAAGGAAATTCAAATTTCTCTTGTGTGACCTTTATAACATATTTAAAAGTGCAGACACATTGTAGTGTTTTTTTGTTAAAGAAACAATGAAATCCACTACTTGCAGCATAATAATCTTTTTGAATGAAGAAAATCACAAAGACTAATTATTAAATACATATTCCATGAATTTGTCAACTAGTATAAGAATATCATAATAATGGCTTATTTCACCAACCTAGGGGGTCTAATTGAAATATCTTAAAAAAGTAAACATTTCAGTGTCGAAAATTAATTTACAAAGACAGATAAAATTAAATAGAGATAAAAATTAAACTATGTATTATAAAAATAGTGCCGATGGCATTGTAGCACAACTGTACAGTTTTTAAAAAAATGTTTATCCACATGCTGATCCATGCTAGGTATATAGGTCTTCATTTGCTGAATGACTATTCAGTTGCCTATCCAACCCTGTTGTTTTCTTTGCAATATACACGATCATTTGGCTGTTGCTAGACATATTTGCATACATTTTTTGAATGTTCATTCACTTGTCTATGAATATCCCTGATGTTATTTTTGCAATATATACAATCATTTGGCAGTTGCTATGGGATGGTCATGTTGCTAGGCATATTTGCATAAAGTTAATCCTTCATCCATGGTTTCTGACTTGCCCCTTTAAGAATAATAGACATAATATGCTAACTCCAATTTAGTTTGCACCGTATACACCAGGAAATAAAGTCGTCACTACTTTGGAAATTAAAATGCAATGAAAAATATACCATAACATTGGGTTTGTAAATTGTGTACTTTTCAAAACTTATCATCAGTGATAATCGGCTCTCTGTTCTTAGGATGTACCAGAGATTATCAGGTATTTTAAATTAATTTTGTATATAAAATTGAAATGTATTTTTATGGTATGTATAATAATGAAGCAAAAGAAAATAGGCAAATGGTTCATAGTATGACCATACTCTAGTGTCTATGATATAACTCGATTAATTCCAATCTCAGATTATTGTGTTTCTGCTGAGATCTCCTGACAGCATATGTTGTACCAACGCAAGAGTCCTGTGGCTTTTGGTGATAAATGCAACCAAGGTTGTACTTGTAAACATTCTTTTTTAGACACATGGAAAAGGCTTATATGAAATCTGAAATCCTTGTAAGTATTAGTGACCGACTGGCACTGTGTTGACGCTGGGGAGAACCCTTGTATGGATCCAGCTTCATATTCATATTAATATTAATATTATTAGTATTTACAAAAAAATATCCGTTATATGTAAAATGTATTTCACAGATGAGAGTTGATAGTTCTACCTACCAAATTCATATAAATGTGACATGGTCACTTGTCTAGGGTGTATACTCAAAAGTCTATCATTTGGTTAAAGTCCCAAGTTATGTGTCTTGGGGAATATACACTCTGCTATATTTCTGTATTCAAACACTGTATTGATTTTTGATCAAAGTACCGAAACTTCTCGTTACTTCTTTAACTTCATGATGTCCATGTAGTTAGAGCTATATCAAGTATCTGACTTTTATCAAGGTATGACAAACATCCCGTCCCAAAGGGCAAATTCAGGTATTCTACTAAAAATCTTAACGTGACATTCAAAACAAATGTGATTTCTATGGTCATTGTAAAAACAAAAGAAGGCCTTTTTAAAGGTCACAGCCAAACAAAAGATGAAAGAAAAATATCAGTCTTGATTGTTGTTTGTGAAGAGTGTGTTTATTGATGTACTTTCCAACGGTGAGGTGTTGAAAAGCAATTTTATAAGTAAGTTACCCTTGGGGAGTATACATCCACAAGGCAGGCTGAGTGCCAATGCTGATGACGGCAGCGTGATGAAAAACATCATGACAAAAATAGACTTGACATCATTACAGTTACTAGTGATACATTTACCTTATTTGGTCATCAAACACAAAGTTAATTTCACATGTCAGATTTCGGTTTATCTATAAAATGTTAAATCCAGGCTTACTTGAAAACAAGACTTAGTCTTACAGCATGTTGTAAATCACCTCAAAGTATGCCTGCTTAAACCAGCCATGAAATGGACACATTTGTCTGGAATTCTTCAACACAATACACTGTTGTTTATTTCACTTCAAGCTCTCAGAATACCCTCAATTTACAAGAAATCAGATATGGACATACAGTCAAAACTGTTTATCCTTCTGATTCAAGTATGAAAAGTTTGTTTTTCTTTCTTTCTTTTTTTTCATTTCTCTTTCACTAGTAGAAAAATATGTAATGGTCATAACATTTTAACTTTCTGGAAGAATTGAAATGTACAAAAAAAAAGTGACCCCTGTTAATCCCACCATAGTGGGGATTGTCATCCGTAACTGTGTAAACACGTTGTACATTTCGTACCACTGACATCTGTACTCCGATTCAATAGCATTGATTTATGTTCCACAGGTGGTCTCACTTTCTGGTATGCTAGCACCATTATTTTTTTTGTGAATGAAAACAAGTATGTCACACATAACAACTTATATTCTGCCAATTTCAGATACCTTAATTCTCTGTAATGAAATCATCACCACTGTAACATCACGTCACATTCATTGCTGATTTATCCGTTCTAAAAGTAACTATTTTTCATAACACGTAACCTAACAGGAGTAAACCAAAACACCAAAACTATATAAACAAATGAAAATTTTGACTCACAGCCTTGTCAAACACTTTTTTGGAAGCAAATCCCAAATGTATTACAAAATCTTTTTTTGAGTCTGTGAGTAGAAATTCATTTGATACTAACCAGATCTTGATTAAAATCTGATGTAGGGAACTGGGTGCTACTTCTTATTTACCTGTTTCGTACTTTTATTGTCATCTGTTCCTTTTTGTTCTATGAGGACCTGATACCTTCATGAGACACAATGCAATAGATGTTCTCAGATAAAACGTGAGCGCTGAGTGAATTAACTCAACGAATGAGAATGCGTCGAAACCTAATGGTACGGTACTTTAGAGCGCTCTGTTCGAAAAGAGCGTGCGCACAGAGCGCAGACAACAATGTTATCGTTATTTCTTTCAATTTCGAATGTTGGGTGTTATATTGTAAGACGGATTCTGGTTGGCTACTCATAAGTATGAGATGTGGTAGCACTGGTACAAGAACAGCTATGGTATTGTGTCAGATGTATGTATCAGGTGCTCACACAACAACAAAAATAGAACAAATGACGATAAAAGTAGGATGTAAATAAAGAAATAGCACCAACTTCCCTATATCAGTTTTTAAACAGATTGCTAAGAACCCAGAGTTCATGAATATTAATTCGTAGAAAAACAAACTTCTCAGATAAAGTTAAGACAAAATGTTCTTGTAATCCTAATTCTACTGGATAATATTTTGTAAACAAAAAACTACAAGTTAGGGAAAAACAGGTTAAAAAAAAAGAAAAAGTAGTGTTTTATTCAACAATATTTTATATGTGGCAAACATGAAGGAAACTCGATCAGTCCAGCTTCTAAAATTTCATACAATAATTCACCAACTTATCCTGAGAGCAGTCCTTTTTTTTAAATATTTACTGGCAATGGTATAAATATATTATTCCCCAATATGTTTCTTCCCTCAGCAGGAAAATATTTGTGACCTAAGGGTTTGTCACTAGTCGTCTAGCAATGAGTAGTGACAAAGGCCCCTTAGGTCACTCGTATTTTCCTTAGCTGAACGAAGAAAAATATTGGGAAATGACATCCTATTGTCATACCATTACACCATATCTATAACTGTAAAAATATTGTACATCTGTATATTTCGTCCATTGTACATATGTATATTTCGTCCATTGTACATGTGTATATTTCGTCTCTTGTACATCTGTATATTTCGTCCATTGTACATCTGTATATTTCGTCCATAGTACATCTGTATATTTCGTCCATTGTACATCTGTATATTTCGTCCATTGTACATCTGTATATTTCGTCCATTGTACATCTGTATATTTCATCCATCAATTTTGTTTTTAAAATGTTACTCTTTTGTTGACATGGTAGTTCATCACCATTTCAATCCAGTATAGAGATATATCAATCAATATTTCTATTCATATTCAAATTGTTTTCCTTTTGTAATTTAAATGAGACGTCTTTTATCATCAATGTAAACTATTTTGACCTTGAAGGTGATCAAGTCAGTAGTTGTTATAATTGTTGGACTAAAATGTTAAAAATAGCATGGATTTATTTTTTTTAAACCGGCAGCTGGTATTATATCCATACCCCAGCTAGGTCATTGCCACTGGAGCAGAAAATCGTTTCCTTTACGAGAGTAATTTAGAGTAAGAAGCATTTTTGTGTGTAAAAGTTTGCCATCTGTGACATGGAGCTGTACCTGCCATTTATTTCAATGTATGAATCCATTGTTATTGATGATTGGAACATACCAATTTGTAAGCTGTAGGGGTTGTAAGGATGTAAAGGAGGGGTACAATAATTTTATAGTACAGCATGTTCACATTGACAAACCCAAACCAGAGAAAATCTTTCATATTTCTTTATACATTGTATTTGTTTGTTTGTACAATATATAAGATATCTATTCAAATACTAAAATAACAGAAAACACGATTATGCGTTTATTTTTTTCAATACTGAATAATTATTTTATGCTACAACACAAGACCAGCATCTGTAGAATATGTAATCTAAACAAGAGCAATTAACTGCTGACATTTGTTATTCTTATAAATCATGCACACAAAAATGTATAAATAAAAAAAAATGTAGTTCAATGTTAATTTTGATTGGGAAAAGATGTGTTCATTGGTCGACAGTTTGAGGCGGAAAGGAAAATGTTGCAGTTCCTCAGAACATTTTAGCAGTTGAGACATAGTTTTATACTGTATGTGGTATACATAGTCACTGGTAGCAGAAGATTAACCGCACGGTGTATTTAGGGATAACAGAATTAAGTTTAAAATGTTCTTTAGATTAATATAGGGCAATTATCCAGTTTGCTGAACAGGTAATGTACATGTAAGTACATTGACACTCATCTACTAAGGGTACTTCTACAACTGCTGACATCAGACAGTGGACGACTGAAACCTTTAACAAACGGAAAATAAACAACTGTATTGGATTTGGATTAATAACACTTGTCACAACATGTTGGAAGTACAGAGACTTGTATTACATTCTATCATTTGATAAGAACAGTTTTATGGCCACTTTACATAATAGTTCATGTTCACAAACAAATTTCCAGTTCACCCGACATTTCATGTACACATAAAGAGGCCATAAAACTGTTCTTATCAAACCATGGTGTGTAATACAAGTCTCTGCTGTTCCAACATGCTGTGCTAAGTGTTATTAATCCAATTCAGTTGTTTACTTTCCCTGTTTGTAACAGGTTTGATTCGTCCACAGTCTGGTGTCAGCAGTTGTATTTAAGGCAATATTTCACTATGACACCCCTTCAGGTACTTCAATTAGGGCAATATTTCATCCGTTTCAAAAGTGAGGTGAGACCATAATAAATTACAAAACACTGTCAGTAACACTACCAGGGTGTTCCTATTGAAAGTAGGACAAACTACCTCTGACCTCTAACCTTTGACATTTGCATTCATATCCTGTGAACTCCAAGTAAAAACACAGTCTACTTGTTTTGTTGGTTTCAGAATACATTGTATTCACGAATAATTGAAAGTAAGACAAAAGAAACATGTAACTGCTTGTCAGTCTAACTCAAAGTAGAACACAACATGGTGAGAATTTTTACAATGTTGTTACATTTTCAGGTTATTCAGAGTTACAAAATAGATTGAAAATAATAGTAAAAGAAAAACCAAATAACTGACTTCAGGGAATGAAATGAATTGACTACCACATTCCATTCAAGGTTGCCAAGTTGTGTCTGATGAATTGCAATTAGTAAACTGGGCATTGAAGCAGTTTACAATGCAAGCGTCTGTGTGTTAAGCCAATAAGCTAGTAGAATATTGGTCATGACCACATTTTGTAAAAAACATTATATTATATTGTATTATATAATATTACATTATTTTTCATATTATATTATATTATATTATATTACATCATTTGATATATTTTATTACTTTATTTTACATTATATTACATCATATTATATTACATTACATTACATTATTGTATATCGTATTAAATTATATTACATTATTTTACATTATGATATTACATCATATTATATTACATTACATTACATTATTGTATATTGTATTAAATTATATTACATTATTTTACATTATGATATTACATCATATTATATTACATTACATTATATTGTATTATATTATATTATATTATATTGTGTCATATTATATTACATTACATTATTTTATATTATTTTATATTACATTATATTATATTACATTACATTATATTTTATTGTATTATATTATATTATGTTATATTACATTATATTATATCATATTACATTATATTACATTATATTATATTATATTATATGTTTGACATTGGTATGATTTACCTGATCGCTCAGCAGCCATAAATGCTTCAGGAAGTATTCAGGAAGTAAGATTTATTAAATACAAAATTATGAAAGAAATATTATTCCATTTACAGGTAGTAGGGGCTGTAAATCATATTTTCATTTCACAAACATATGTGCCATTGTGTACATTTCACATTTTTGTGTGTCATTTCACAAAATAAATGACTTTATAATCGTCAATTTTGGATAAAAATATTGTGTACATTTCACATTTTGGTGTGTCATTTCACAAACTAAATGACTTCATAATCGTCAATTTCAGAAAAAAACATTGTGTACATTTCACAAAATGAATGGCATCATTGCAATATCGGATAAAAATATTGTGTACATTTCACATTTTGGTGTGTCATTTCTTAAAATCATTGTCAATGTTGGATAAAAATATTGTGTACATTTCATTCGTTTACATTGATTCTGATATTTATTGCCACTGGGATCTATTTAATTTGTGTTATCTTGGTTAACTTGGTAACCATGGTTACTCATTCAAATTCTTGGTGTCTTCCTAAACTACTGAGCATAAAACATTCCAGACCAGCAAAAAATACAAGATATTCAACACTTCCATCTGTGACACACATTTGATTGTCAGTAATATTTGATAATTTGATCAAACATGACAAGTCATTTAATGTTGTATATTTCATATATTCACATCAACTGAGGTGTGAATTAATTCATTAACAATGTGTGTCCATTGCACCACTCATCAATTGTGACATCATGGCAACAAACACAAATATTGATTCATCAATTAAAACGTTCTATTAATTAGTTGTTGGCTCCCGTTAACACTCATGTATACCTCAATTATTAAGCCATAAATAATGTTATGTACATATTATTGGCATAATGCCAACAAACCGTAGTAATTGACAAAAATGAAATGTACATCATAACTGAAAGGTATGAATGTAACTATATACCCTAGTAACAGAGTAGAATATTTGATGTTATAGTTTCAGAATTTGCATATTAGGAGTAATTTGGCAACCTGTAAAATAAAAGATATGGAATTTCATCAAATGCTAAAGGTCACATGTTCAAACAACATAAATGTACAATTAATGTGTGGAGGCACTTTTATGAACATGTTCTGAGTGTTTTTGTTAACAGTGCATACAGTATAGGTATGTTTCAGTTACTACCTGTCAGAGTTGCCACATATCCTGTTCATACACAAGTTCTCTTCTTCCACTTTTGATTAAGAAACAGGCATGTTCGAACCATAGACCCTCTACATGGAGGGTCTATGTTTGAACAAATCACTTGTCCTTCTTCAGTGTCTAACCATAGACCCTCCACCCACCTGGGTCTGACAAAACTGGAGGTGTTGATTAACCAGAGGTGTGAAAAGGTTAGCTTCAATATATGTAAATTTCAGGTGTGAAAGTATTTGTCAGTTAACATCAGTATAGTCTGTCCACCTTCTGTGATGATGTCACAGTAGATTGGTGGAATATCATATTTTCCTACGCTGGCATTAAGTCATGGATAGTTGACTTTGCTGTGCATGTTCTCCTAAAGTATTATTTTATCTTTCATATATATACCGTTGTTCCCAACCAAATTTTGGTACACGGTTTGGAAATCTATATGCACATTTTATCAGATTTCTGTCTGCTAGCTATTACTGGGCTTTAAAATGCTAACAAACCACACTGTTTCACTTCTGAAACTCAGCTGAGTAGTAAAACCATGTAGTAATTACCAAAACTTATATTTTAACCCTATTACATATTCCATGAATTAAACTGCAAATTCTAATATGTGTCGATTTCAAGAAAAACAATGCCATGGTTATGAAACCAGCATTTATGTAAAACTAATACTATTTTTAATACCCTTATTTTTTTCAAGTCCATCTGTTTATAGACAGCCATAATTACCATAAACAGTAAAGGGAAAATTAAGATACAATGTGAATGTACTACATATATATATCAGTTGAAAAAAATATGCTATGTCAAAGAAAGTGTTTTGGGAAATTATCCACAAGAGTGTTTTTGGCAGTGTATGGTTGAGAAGGTCTTAAAATGGTTTAAATCTTTATTAATAAACTCTTACATTATATTACTATAAAAACAAATTAGAATTTGGAAGAAAAAATCTCATAGATCAGAAATAATAAAAATTGTCCAAAATATTAGAACAAGTAGTATGGTTTTATATGATGTCATAAAAATATTGATAGAATGCCATAGCTATATAGTATCCATGGCAATGCTTACTGAAGCTGTACAGATAACAAAGTCATAAATAAAGCTCTTTCAAAAAAAAGTAGGTCGTATATCTTTCTGATACTAATGCATTGCAGATAGCAACTAGTATATTGATTAATTTCCAGAGACTATAACATGTCGCTGTAACAGATAACAGTTTAAAGGGAACACCACTCCAGGATATACAAAGGCATTTTCATAAACTATGGATTCTGGAGAGTCATTTCATGATTTTACATCACTCACAATTACTTGCAATTTCATAGAAACATTAAGTTGATCTTGAGCCTTCAAAGGGTATCTTTACTGTAGTAAGCAAAAATAATATTATCATGGTTAAATAATGAATATTCATGAGAGATGTTTTATATTGTGAGTCATGAATATTCATTGTTCAACCATGAATAATTATTTCTGCTAATTCCCATGAGGCAGTGTCCCACAGGAAGATACCCTCACTATAAGAGCTGCAACTTGGTGTTTCTCTGAAATCACAAATAATTGTATATGATATAAAATCATAAAGTGACTCTCCAGAACCCATAATTTTTGAAAATGTCTGTATTTTCTGGAGTGGTGGTGCTCCCCATTAAGACACTAATAAAATCATATTCTATAATAATGACCATTACACTCTCCGATCTTGACAAATTTTGGCTTAAAATAGCTCTTTATGTTGATGGTCTGTGTAATATTGACATTACATGTTTAGTAGTGCGTTACCCTGTATGCAAATTTTTCAGAACTGTGTCTTATTTGTACTGGTATTGAACTTGATACATTATGTTTATTCAATGATAGGTGGTAACTAAAACCACTGGAATGTGTTTAGTTTTGCAACCTAATATTGGTTTAGTTTTTCAGTTTTTCAAGTTCAAAGGCAATCAGCCCAATTATGCAATATAAAATGTTTGTAAAATAGCATGTAGGATTTTTTTTTACCAGTTCTCAAAGTAGAATTTTCCAAATATATGGTTTGTGAAATTGTCACCTCTTCATGCTTAGTTGTTGACTGAATCAATGATTTAGATAAAATGTTTGAAAGATTGAGACAAATACTGATGGCAAGGGATCTATACTAATTAACACACATGATCACATCTCTGTTTTACAGAGAAAATTACCGTACGGGATGATCTATCATATGGAATGTACGTGCTTGAAATCAAACATCCAATATGTCCTGAAAAAGTCTTACATTTTGTATGCGAAGCAGATGCCTATTCAACAAAACGTATATTCCTCTTATTATATGTGAGCACAATATATTTCTGAAGTTATTTAGAAAAAGTGATTTTTCATTAGGTCGTGTAGTTGCTGTTTGTAATATTAAGTTTTGAATTGTTGAAATCTCTGTATTGGCATCGTCAAACATAACAGACTTTGAGGTTCAGGAATGGTACATGACAAAAGTGTCCATTCATCTACATGTGTGTCTGGCAACATTGATCACTACTTGAACTAAAACACTGCTACATCTCTTGCTGTGATTACCAAAGGGTTTTAGCCCGCATTGGTGAGAACATAATGATTATGGGTAGATCAGAAAATGAACACTCTCATTCAAGCCTAAAAACTAGCAACAAAGACAATGCCCATAGCAACTGTGATCAATATGTGTTTGAGCCAAAACAAATATGAAAACAGGTAGATTTCAAAATATTACATTCCTAGCAATCACACACATTTCCATAGAAACTATTATTCAATTTGTTTCAGATAAATCAAACACAAGCCTAAGGCATTTCAATGATTAGCATTCCAAACATGCGGTATATTCCCTAGCAACCATTTCCATGCCCATAGCAACTGCTGCTATAAGCCCAAAGAGTACAGTCTACAGGTAGACCTTTTGGATGATTAGCATATTCCGAATGTACAAATATATTCCCTAGCAACCACTTCCATGCTCATAGCAACTGTGTTAAGCCCAAACTAACATGAGTGCAGATAGGCCTTAAGGATGATTAGCATATTCCAAACGTACAAATATATTCCCTAGCAACCATTTCCATGCTCATAGCAACTGCTGCTATATAAGCCCCAACTAACATGAATATACAGGTAGGCTTTTAGATGATTAGCATATTCTAAAAATCATGATTAATCCTAAAATTATACTATAAAAATACCAGACTATGCATAATATGCCTGTAACTCCAAATGAACAAATAATATTAAGATTATTTTAAAGACTAACTATTAGTATTATGGTTTTATAATAATTGCATTTATCTTTCTTTTATTTATTTATTTTGTATAAATCAAGATAGACAAATCTCTCTTGTATTAGTAAATTTTAATTTATTTTCTTATAATTATAGACCGACATGTAAGTTGATGTAACCATGGTAACGATCCATTCAGAAAGGAAACTTTAAAACATAGCAAAGCAAATTAATGTAAGATGCAAAGATAGGTGAAAGTACATTTCATCACAAAGTGTAAAAACCATGGTAACGATCAGAAAGGAAACTTCAAAACATAGCAAATGAAATTAATGTATGATGCAGAGACAGGTGAAAGTACTACTGGTATATTTTTAAAAGAATTTAATCAATGATAAAAAAACATTTAGGAATGCAGAAGTATCCGGGAGTGATTTGAACTATAGTGAGTCAGTCAGCAGGTGGTTATGTTTGAACATAGATTCCTGAAATTGTAAAGATTTCATAATACTTAGCAACCAAAAAGAGTTCCAGAAAATTGCCTTTGATAACAAACAAGGTTTTCCTGCTAGAGTCACGTAGGTTGAATGTAACCATAGCAATTCTTACAAGCCAAAGTAATTTTCCTGTGCCACAATATAAGGTGTTTTATGTTGATTTTGAAGAATGTGTGTATCATGGTGTTGAGGGGGGATGGGTGGTTGTGTCATCAACATTACACTCATTGCAAACAATAATTGCATATAATAATATATATATATATATATATATATATATATATATATATATATATATATACACACACACCTAGTGAATATTAATTGCATATTTGCCTCATAGATATAGAACCTAAACTTAACTATTCCAAATTTATAAAAATGTGTGTTGTTATTTTTTCAGTTGGAAATACGGAAATGTTCCAAACTCTGACAGAATCAAAACCATATGGGTTCAGTGGTACAAATCTATTTTGTTCATTATACAAGGATGTACTTTCAGGCCGAAAAAAAAATCACTCGTATGTTATGATACAGATTTATAAAACTATTATCATATAGGTGGCAAATTATGATTCAAAGTCACGTTCACATCTTTTGACAAAGACAGGAGTCTGAGTCTCTAGACAGTTTTATAATAACACTTTTACCTTTACAAGTATCTCTTTTACACTTCATGGTCCCCAAAGTCTGTAAATTTCTATAACTCAGGTGAAATTACTAAATACATAATTATACTACCAAGCTAGAGAGAGTATAGAGTTTAATAATTATACTACCAAGCTAGAGAGAATATAGTGTTTGATAATTATACTACCAAGCTAGAGAGAATATAGTGTTTGATAATTATACTACCAAGCTAGAGTATAGAGTTTAATAATTATACTACCAAGCTAGAGTATAGAGTTTAATAATTATACTACCAAGCTAGAGAGAGTATAGAGTTTAATAATTATACTACCAAGCTAGAGAGAGTATAGAGTTTAATAATTATACTACCAAGCTAGAGAGAATATAGAGTTTAATAATTATACTACCAAGCTAGAGAGAATATAGTGTTTGATAATTATACTACCAAGCTAGAGTATAGAGTTTAATAATTATACTACCAAGCTAGAGAGAATATAGAGTTTAATAATTATACTACCAAGCTAGAGAGAATATAGTGTTTGATAATTATACTACCAAGCTAGAGAGAGTATCACATAACATTTTTTGTTACGAATCAAACAAACAAATATAGACACTATTAAAACGCATGCACGCGAAATGTTACATTTCATCTCACTGTGAACACAAATAATCAGTTTTGTGTTTGAAATTAATCTTCCTTGTTTCATCGAACAGTGATTTTTTATTTTAAATTGTCCATTTTGTAGATATAAAATGGCGAATAAGACTGAAATAATTCCTACATTTAATGATTATGATAGTGTACGTCTGTCAGCGTAAGTCTTGTAGGCCATGCATTATTTAACTGTATTTAGCCCCACTGCATTAAGCTGATATATGATATGCATGTTTGTACCGTGCAGACTGAATTCTAACAATAGATCTAGAAGTCTGAATTCAGGTGTCCTACAACAACGTTGTATCGATTACTTTGGCGGTTTCCATCATTTCTAGGTGGTCAACAATACTATCCTGATTGTTAAAGTCGGCCATGAATCACTGAAAAAATAATAATTTCAAATAATCATTAGTGTATTGATTTTAGCATGAACATACAGGGAACAAGTTATCTTAAAATTGTCTTTGAATTATTTCCACACTAAATTACTATTCAGTCGTGTGTCATTGTATTTTCTTATGTTTTTGACCTTGGAGTTTGACCTAATTGTTGCTACCATGGTAACCCATCATACACTGTGATCGTTTGTTGATGCGTGTATTCGATTTAGGTATGTGTCCGTTTTATAACACAACTGGACTGAGGTTCAGTAGTGCTATATTAGCCATGGTAAAATGTCTGCATGTATGTATGTACGTATGTATGTATGTATGTATGTATGTATGTATGTATATGTATGTATGTCTGCATGTATGTATGTATGTATGTATGTATGTATGTATGCATGTATGTATGTATGTATGTATGTATGTATGTATGCATGCATGCATGCATGTATGTATGTATCATTGTATGTATATATGTATGTATGTATGTATGTATGTATGTAAGTAACTTTTAAAAATGCCAGACCGATTTCTTTTCTATGGTGGGGACATTACTTAGCCTTAGGGTGTGTACATGGAAAATTGTTCACATGAGAGAAGTGCATTTTGGGTCAAAAACAGATGGATAACCAAATGAATAAACAGTTACGAATGTTTGCAAATATGCCTAGCAACAAGATTACACCTATAGCAACAGCCAAATGATGGATTATTTTGCAAAGATAAAAAACGGGAATGGGTAGGCAGTGAATAACCATTAATAAACATATGGTAATATGCTTATCAACAAGACCATGCCCATAGCAACAGCCAACTAATAGTTTATATGGCAAAAGTATTACAGGACTAGATAGGCAAGTGGGTAAACATTCGGCAAGTGAACACATATATGCCTAGCAACTAGACCATGCCCATAGCAACAGGGAAATAATGAGGTATATTGCAAAAATAACAATATGCATGGTTAGGCAAGTGGATAAA